>NW_022059851.1:0-61413 GCF_007399415.2 Gopherus evgoodei | reverse complement strand
TTCACTGCGCCACTCAGCAGCCATTATCCAGATTAGTGCCTTATGAGCTCTCGTGCTGGCAGGCAGATGCACAGGCTGCTAGGCAGCTACCCTAGTCCCAGGATTTTACAGCATCTACAGGGTAAAAGGATCTATTTGAGGTTTAGACCCCACTGGGAGCTGGGTAGCTGAGTGCCGGAGACGGGAGCACTTCTTCAACTGTTTTCAGTTAAGCCTTCAGCTTGTGGGGGACGAGGTTCAGCCTTGGATCTGTGTTTGCAGCAGGCAAGTGCCTCTGGCTCAATCGGCCCCCCTCTCTGTTTTAGCAGACTAAAACCCGGAGCAAACGCACACGCCTTGCAAAGGAAGAGGAGCCGGGATCTCGAACAAATGTCCACATTTTATTAAGATGACGTTCAAAGAAAAAAAAGGGTATGGTACAGCATTTAGGCGTAGAAGTTTCTGGGGATCAGGAAACAACATACAGATTACCCAGGGGGTGCGAAGTTCGGATTAAGATCGGGTGGCATAAGGAATACATAATCTGCAATAGCCCCGACTGGGGGTAAAAGGTTAATGTATAGACATTGAATTAGAAGGGTATGTTGTCCATGTGAGGACTACATTCATGTGTGGAGCATAACAAGCGGATATGAAGACGAGGATGGATTGACCCGCGTTTGGTGAGTTTTAACATTCAGTGTTTTTAATCTTTGCCAAAAACTAGTTTAAGCAGGGTCGGTATGAACTCTGCCTTGCCATCTGTTCGTGATCTGTTGTAAAGGCCTTTTGAAGTTGATGTAATTTGCATGGTTACACCCACCCCAGATTGCATGATGGGAGTGCATTTTTAAACCACAAAAAGAAAAAACCATAAAATCTGCACTTATATACTTCAAAAAAAGACCCATAACACTAAACATAAATATTCATTTTCAATTTCTCTTAATTCACTTTGCTTTGGAATCCATGTCCCTTGCCTAACGAGATTCTTGTGGGTTCGGGTGAGTCCTGAAATCATGAACTGCTAAGTACTGTTCAACTGTCCTTGATTCATATCACCAGGATAACTACATTTTATTACTCCTGCCCTAATAAGAAAGATACTGGGGATCCCACAGCAGCTGAAATGACCATTTGGACAAGCACCCCCATCATGAAATGCAGGGTGGGTGTGACCATGCACATCAGCAACAAAAGGCCTTTACAACAGATCACCAACAGATGTCAGGGTAGAGTTCCTTCTCACCCTGCTTACATCCTTCCCCCAGCCAAGAATTGGTGGTCCTGATAAATCACACTCCCTATTATACCAACTCATTGGTGTTGAATGCTGAAGTTATGGCTAGCAAAAGTAGCCACCCATCTCTGCCTTGTAGCATCCAGCTTAGCCCTTGTTAACACATAAGTCAGTGGATTGTTCTCAGTCCATACCTGAAACTGAGCACCAGACAAGTAGTCTCAAAATTTCTCAGTGATGGCCCCTTTCAAGGCCAAAAACTGCAGCTGGTGGATGGGATAGCGAGTTTTGCTATCAAACAGTCCTCAGCTGGCAAAGGCTACAGATTTACATTTGCCTTTCACTTCTTGGTACGGGACTGCTCCCAGACACTCCAAACTGGCATCAGCATGCAGGATAAATGGTTTTTTTTCGGTCAGCGAGGACTAGGACTGGCACATGAATCAGGCAAATAATGATTTCCCGTAAAGCCCTGTCACATCTTTCATCCTACCATGTCCCAAATGGAGAGGAGAGGAGCCCCTCCCCTGTCTCAGGCCAAGTACACCAGATCTGTAGGGGTGAGGTGTCTATGGCCCAGCTCATACCAGGCCAGGCCTGCCAGAGCTGCTGGGGAGAGGAGTTCCTCCCTCAGCCCAGGCTCACCGGAGTTGCTGTTGCAGTGGGGGAGAGATGTCTCTCACCTGGTTCTCAGATGCTCTGGTGAGAGGGGGCAGGGGGAAGTTTTTTCTTCCTCCCTGCAGCTTAAACCTCTCACCCCTCCCACCACCACTATCTACTCTAGCCTGATCTCTCTCTCCCACCTCAATTCTCTCTTTCCTGGCTTGGTTCCAGAGCCCTCGCAACCCAATTCTCTGCCCTAACCCTGAGCCCTCTACTGCACCCTGAACTTCCATTCTAACCCCACTCTAGAGCCTGCACCCCTAGAGCCAGTGCCCTCAGCCCCCTGCACTCCAGCCCTCTGTCCCATGTAGCCTGATTTAGGGTGTACCAATAATATTAATTTGGATAACATGATGAAAATTTAATTTATTAGCTTACATTTTATTTAATTTAATTGAGTTACAAAGTTACAGTAGCATTACTGCTATTCAAAAGATACATATGGCATTATGTGCAACAAAGTTTTGGTTAATGTCCTCACACCCTTCCTTGATAACTTGGTAATAAGAGACACAGGACCAGCCTTGCACTTCGGGTTTCTCAATTCTTGAGTGAAAGATGCAGTGCTTAGAAAAAGCTAATGTTACTTAGGGTTTACTTGACTATGTTAAACTTAAAATCAAAACCTAGTAAACAAAGAATAAAAACTTAGGGAAACTGAACTTAGCCTAGTTCCCTTGAAACTTAAAGTTTAAGAACAAGTACAGCCTACTGATAGTACATAGAGAGAGAGTGGAGGAAGTAAATCAGAATGATAGAGCAAAGTGCTCTAGCGAGGTGGGTTACCTCTTTTATAGGGCACAAGTGCCAGAAATCCTTCCTCCTATGCCCAAATTTCATTCCTCACCCACAAAAGGTTAGGGTATGTTTACTTCATAGGCTAGTATGTTTGTGCGTGTTGATGACATGTACATATGCACATAAGTTCCCCTGTGGTGTACCTGTTAAGTCTGTGGGTACAACACTGAAAAAAAACCCTATGCCATTCTCCATTGTCGATTGGTCTAGGTAAAGGTCTTAGACAGGCATGGGTACTTATCTATTTAAGTAACAAGATAAAGGTCAATTTACCTTTCTGAGTAAAATGTCACAATATAGATATGCTAACTTTGCCTTAACTTACCATACAGGATATGGCCTGTAGGTCCTCGTAAGTCATGTGCCCCAGTCCCCTAATCATTTTTATTGCCCGTCGCTGGACTCTCTCCAATTTGTCCACATCCCTTCTCATGTGGGTCCCAACCCCAGAAGTACTCACATTTCACCCCATTGGCCCCAAAATGCCAGCTTTTAATATGTAAATAGGGTGCTGCCATGGTCAAGTCACTCCCGTGCTCTCCAGCGGAGCCTGCTGGTGGAGATCAAGGTGAAAATTAGCCAGGACATCACTCAGTCAAATCCCTGTGCTCCCAGCAGGTGGTGTCGGGAAAGCTCCGAGATGGCTCACTTCCCTTTCTCTCATCAGCTTCAGGCCCCAGGGTTACAAATGCACAAACCAGTTGGGATTCTCCTCTGGGCTCAGGGTGTGGGGCTGCTCTGAGGGGATGGACTTGCACACTTGGGATATTAGTGCAAAGATACAATTTCAATTTCTCTTAGAGAAATTGGAGGGCAATTTATATTTGGTAAAAATCTTATTTAGTGAAAGGAAATCTGCAGTGACAGCCTGGTTACTGGGGTGCAAGACACTTTCCTCCTGGGAGAAACAAGAAGTTAGAATTAGAAATTTACATCATTTGTTCTAATGTTGGCACAGGTTTAATTTTACTTCTGTATAGGTTTGTTTCAGGCTGTGACCATTTTGGTTTATTGGATTGTTTTGGTTTTTTTAGTTGGAATGGAGGTTTTAATTGACATTTGCTGGATGGAATGGCAGACCTGCAACACCAGTTTTGACATAGTTCTGCATATTTTATACAGATTTGGCCAATATTCAAGGATTCAATTCCTTTATAGGCGGTTTCTGTAGTCATGCTTATTTATTTGATGTTATTTTATCATCCTGCTGTAGCACACCTTTTTGATAAAATGTTGAAATTATTAATTTACAGCATTTGTTAGCTTTTATTTTTAAAAACAAAGTTTTCTTAATGTTTGGGTTTTAAATTAAGCATTATTTTGGTTTCAATTTTTCATTTAGGCTTTGGTTACTGATAGGATCTTTAAGAACTTTGGATTTAATACTAAAATTTGAACAGATTTAGAGTATTTAAAGTAAACCCTGTTACTATTTTATTTTAATAAAGTTTGTATTGCTCTAAACCCTGGCCGGGGGGAGAGGAGATTAGCCTGGCCTTTCACTGAGAAGGAACAGAGGCATGGGAGGCATGGCCCCCGTGAAGAGTGGGGCAAAGTGATGTGGGGCACAGCCCCCCCAAATTTTTTTTGTCTAGGTCACCTCAGTCCCCCACTAAAGGAGAAGAGTCTGATGCCACCTCTGCTGGTCACTCGGTGTCACTGCTGCTCCATGGGAAACATGCTCTGTGCATTATGCAAATTGGTGCATTACCATGAATGGTCCGTGGGTGTCACTGCTCGTAGAGGGCAGACACACGCTGTGCATTACACCACCTGGCCACTGGGTGTCACTGCTGTATCAAGGGAAACAGCTTCTGTGCATTACCCTGAATGACCACGAGGTGTCACTGCTGCTCCAAGAGATACATACTCTGTGTGTTACCCTGATTGGCCACTTGGTGTCACTGCTGCGCCAAGCAAAACACCTTCTGTGCATTACTCTGACTGCCCACTAGGTGTCACTGCTGCTCCAAGGGAGACATAAGAACGGCCAGACTGGTTCAGACTCAAAGTCCATCTAGCCCGGTATCCTCCTGTCTTCTGACAGTGGCCAGTGCCAGGTGCCCCAGAGGGCATGAACAGAGCAGGGAATCATCAAGTGATCCATCCCCTGTTGCCCATTCCCAGCTTCTGGCAACCAGAGGCTACAGGTACCATCCCTGCCCACCCTGGCTAATAGCCCTTGATGGATCTATCCACCATAAACTTATCTAGTTCTTTTTTGAACCCTGTTATAATCTTGGCCTTCACAACATCCTCTTGCAAGGAGTTCCACAGGTTAACTATGCAACTGCCCTGAGTTTATCCTTCCTCAGGTTGTATATGGAAATGAGGATGAGGATGAGGAGAGCCATGATGTGTCTGTCACTGGCTGGTGACTCAGTTTCCTCTAGCCAGCAGTGCTGCAGGCTCCTTTGGTCAGTGCCCATGCAACTGTGTCTGGGGAAGGGGGAGTAGAGGCTCATGCTCCCCAGCCCCACGCCCCACCCCTAGCAGCTGGGGAATCCAAGCCAAATTTAACCCTGGTAGCTGGGCTGGGATTTGCCTGGGCTGGGGTAGGGCTGGGGAGGAATTGGGAGGGAGACAGACGCACCTGCTGTGAGGGAAGATCCTCCCATTCCCTGCCAACCCCCCTCACTCCTTGCAGCACGGCACCCCCTAGCAATTCCTTCTCTGTCATGGGAGCTCTCTGCTGCCTGCTTCTCCCTTAGCATCGTCTCTCCCCACCCTGGGGCACTGGCATTGCCCGTCCTGTGCAAACAGGCAGGCCCTGGTGTGCCCCATGGCACTGCCCTGCAATTGTGGGGGCAGCTGTTGGATGGAACCATATCGAAATATGAGGGTCGGCAAGGCTGGGGACCAGGACTCCTGGGTTCTCCCCTCAAATGTGGGAGGGCAGTGGAGATTAGGGGGTAGAGTGAGAGAGGGGCAGGGCTGGGATCCAGGGATACTGCTTTTTCTGGTTTTCTCCACCTCCTGCAGCTGCCTCGGTCCTTTCAGTGCGTTTCTTGTTCCAAATTCATTTGCTGACTTGTGTAACTCACCCCAGAGGTGGCTGCATCTCAGTGTTGGGTGAGGCACCCCTGGCTGCATCACCTCCTAACCGTGTCTCTCTCCCCCTTCTGGTGACCCTGCAGCACTCAGCAAACATCCACAAGATCATGGGGCACTTTGAGCACTGGGCAGGCAGGGGCCAGGCGCCCAGCCCTCCCTCCAGAGAATGGGACCCAGCACCCCCTACTTTTTACAGGGATTAAAAAGGGGCAAAGGGGGCAAATCAGAAGAGGGGGTGGCCAGGGTCTGAGCAGGGGGTGGAAATTGACTGGTCGGGGGATCAAGCAGCTGGAGGCAGAGTTAGGAGAGGGACTGAAGGCAAAGTCAGGGAGGGGGGAAAGAGCTGGAGTTAAGCCCAGAGGGAGGCGCTGCCAGAGGGTTAAACCCCGGCACAGGCAGGGACAGAGGGGTAACAGTTATCCCGGTGGGCTGAGACTCCAGTGTTTGCAAACATGGGTGGGGGGAGCAGAGGGCTTTTTTATTTCCCCTCTCACAGGCAGCACCTCTCAGCATGGACTTCCCAGGGCTGGGCTCTTAAAGGCACAGGCATCCCACCGCCTAGACACTGCAGCTCCTCTCTGATGTAACCTACCGAGGTGCTGCAGTAGGAGACTCAATTCAGTGAAACTGGGCATTCCCTATACGCCCCCCCAATCAGGGGGCTGTGCACCCCCTTCCCCGAATTTCCCCAGCATCCCCTCCCTCAGTGGTCAGGTAGTTACATGCAGCGCTGCCAATGTTGTCATTGGTTGCAAATTTGAATGGAAATTGAAACGTTAACACACACTTTAAAAGCAGATACAACGTATGAAAACTACTTGTACCTGAGAAAGTAAAATAGGTTTGGAAAGTCTGGACAAAGCCGGGTTTCCTCACCCAGCTGTTGTGTTTGCTGACAATGTTGGTGCATTGGCTTCGGCAGTGTTGGCCAACCTTAGAATTTCAAATGATGATTTGTAAGCGAGGTGTGAATGAGCTCTCCCCTGACAGCTACTGATGACCAGGGTTGGGAGGAGGCTTTGGGACCAGACTGTATTTACATGAACTCACCTACTCTGCCGAGGTATCCAGCAGACAGAGCTGTGCTGCCTCTGCTCTAGGTGCCCGGAGGAGGGAATGTGTGTGGGGCTCCAGCCTGGGACTCTTCCTCCCTCCTGCCAAGCCCTGACTATTAATCCTGTCCTGGCACTCCTTTCTTCAAGCGCCATGTGGGCCAGAGGAAAAGTGTGGTAGGAAGCACAAGGGCCAAACTTGTGAACATCAGGTACAGCAGCTAGAATCCCAACTATCAGGGTAGCAAGTTCTAGAGCCCTAACCCATTGTGGCCATCCCAGCCAAAGACCTGGCTCTAGGAGGTGTGAGTCACCCAGCAGGAGGGGAAAGATTCACTCTTACACAGCTGGAGACAGGGAAGTTGAGCTCTGGGGCTTTACCACAAGCATGGGTGGCAAGTTTGTAGAAATTTTGGTGGTGCCCAGAACCCATCCCCCAACTGCCTAAGGCTCTGGGAGGGGAGATCAGGGTGCAGGCTTTGGGGGTGGGAAGAGCTGCACCGTCTGGGAGGGAGTGCAGGGCTGAGGATTAGAGATTCATGATGCAGGACAGGGCTCAGGAGCTTAGGGCAGCCTGCCTTGCCAATAGTGGTGAGCAGGCACTAGGACCCTGGGGCAGCCAACAGCAGTTCTGCTCAGAATTGCTCTACTCCAGCAGTAGGAACAGCAAAGGGACAGGCACATGCTGCTTTTTGTCAGGCAGGGAGGGACATGCAGGACCCAGTGCCAGGGGAAGAGACCCAGCGCCACGTATTGCTGGAGCAGGGCCCCGCAGCCCTGAATATTCCTGAAGCCCGAGCACTGCAAATGTATATAACCTGCTGCCTATGACCACAAGCCGACACAAGGTCCCACTGAAATTTGAACTCAGATTACAGGATTCAGAGTCCTGAGTGCTGCCCATTACACCATGGGACCAGATTGTGCTGCCTTCTCTGCACATCGGTGACCCTCATGGGGCTGGCTTGTGTAAGGGGGCTCTTGGCCCTTTACTAAAACTTAGTGTGTGTGTGGGGGGGTTGGTTGGCTAGTTCCCAGCACCAATAGAAGGGGGAAGGATCAATGGGAAATCAGGACCCTGAGACTGACAGTCCCCATGGACAATGGGGAGAAGCCAAAGCTCCAAGCTAGCTGCCCTGACAGGCCAAGCAGTGTAATGAGGGAGTCACCAGGCCAGGGGGTCCCATCCTCCATGTGAGCTGGAACTGCCTGGGCGAGAGTGGGGCAGAGCTAAGGAGAGAGCAGGAGCCTGAGAAGAGCCGGGGAGCAGAGCTGTGCAGGTGTAGTGCCAGAAACTGCTGCATGTAGGAATTTGCAACCTGTAGCAGTTACTGATACCTGAGGTTGTTCTTATTTGATGACCTGTCCTAATTGGCTAAAACTTGACAGTGGTTTCTCTAGCAAAGGTCAGTCCCTGGCCCCTTGGTCCAGACATCCTCCTTCATATCAGGCTAGGGTGACCAGATGTCAAAGATGAAATATCAGGACGCGGGGAGCAGAGCAAAAAAAAAGCCGGAGGTCCCCCCCGCCACCAAGCGGCAGTGGCACAGCCCCATCTCCAACCAACTCTTGGCTCCAACCCCCGCTACACCCCCAGCTCCCCCATCCCCTCGCTCCTGGGCCCAGTCTGGGCTCTGAGCTTTGCAGCCGAGCCATGATCCGGGCCCCTCCTGCAGCTCCCGGGCAAGGGGTGAACCAGGCAGCTCCCAGCAGGAGCGTGTCCACCCCACATGTGTCTCCATCACCCGCCCACCTGGGCCCTGCCTGCTCCGCACTGCCCCCAGCCCCACTGCACTGCCCCACAGGCTGCAGGGCTGGAGCAGCTTCCGCGCTGCACTCCCGGCCATGGCCATGGCCCGTGTGCAAACCTGGGAGGGAGGAAGAATGCCACGTGCTTGCGGAAGAGGCAGGGCCAGGGCCAGGAGACCGATCCAATGGGAGAATGAGGGGGCAGAGTCGGGGGGGCATAAGTATCCCTCCACACTATGCCTGTGTGCCGGAGAAGAGGACAAAGTTATTTATTTCTCCAGGGTCCTGACCAAACATCGGTCGGGACACGGAACAAACAAGCAAATATAGGGACAGTCCTGATAAAATTGGGAAATCTCGTCACCCTACATCAGCTTCAAGTTGAGAATCATTTCCCATTCCCGCTCTGTGGGAGGGGAGACTTTTAAACGTGCTCTCTGTGCAACTGCACATGGCTAAGCAAAGAGAACAAACCCCAAATCCCCCCCGTGCTTTGGGAGCCAGGTTTGCTGTGGGAATTCTGTAGTTCAGATGACTTCACACCTGGTCATTGTGATTCTTTACCAGTTTCTCTGGCAGTGGGGTAGTTTTGTGCTCACAGCTATGATGGCCAAGTGGTTAAGGTGTTGGAGTTGAAATCTAATAGGGTTCCCCTATACAGGTTCAAATTCTGCTCACAGCAAGGCCAGTATTTTAGCCAGTCTCTAACCCGGGCAACACCTCTCTACAACCTCCTGAGACACTCTCAATTCTCTCCCCAACCAAGAGAATCCTGTTCTGCTCCTTTCATAGAGATCCCTGGGGCACCACCTCACACTGTGTCCCTGAGGTGTCAGGCAAACTCTCAGCACCTGAAGTCTCTGCCACTCACCTGGTGCCCCATAGATCAGCCATAGCCCTGGTTCTGCTCCTCTCTCTAGTGTGCGAAAGGAGCCAAGTCAGCGACTCCATGGGTGCTACAGGGCTGCAGAACCAATAGAGGAAAAAAAAAAGGTGCCCAGCAGACACCTCTGCCCCTGCACCTCCCACCTGCTAGCAGGCCTGGCTGATAAGCTCCTCCACTTCTCCTTCAGCGCCTCCCGCTGGCCATTGATGGGGTGTGCTGGAGGAGTGAGGAGAGAAAGAAGTGGGGCAGGGTGGGATGGGAAGAGATTTGATGGTTTGGGGGCAGGGCCTGAGGTGGAGCAGGCATTGAGCACTGCCCGGGAACTCTCAAAGTCAGCACCTCTGAGCGCAGAAGCCTTCCCTGAGTCTGAGCTGCCAGGATCCCTGCCACAAGTCTCAGCCTCTCTGTCCCACACATGGCTCTGGGCACCACCAGGAATCATTTGGCTCCTGGCACACAAGGCAACTTAAAAGCTGAGTCCCTGGACAGCAGCTCAAACCCTGGCTCCTCCCATTAAGAGCCTGATGCTCTACTGACTGAGCTAGCCAGGCTTGCTAGGAGCCTCCACCCCTCCTCTTCTTCTCCACGGCCACTGCCAATTCTTCCTCCTTCCTGCACCTGAGGGTCACTAAATCTCCTCACCTAGACAGCCAGCCCGTCCACTGCACCCCAATCCCTCATGCCTGAGCCTCCCTGCCAAAGTCCTGCACCTGGCTCCATAGAATTAATTCTCACATGTCGCTGGGAACTCGACTTCTTGTGCCCAGAGAGTCTCGGCCTCGCTCAGTAGAAGACCCGAGAAACACTAAAGAAGTGCTTGGAGGGGGCTTTTGTCCCCTGACGATGTGGCCTAATGGTTAAGATGTCTGACTTAAGATCAGGTGATTGAGAGTTCAAGTCCTTTCATGGTTGTGCTTGTGCAGTTTTAACTTCATGCTGAAAGTCCTGCTCCCTTCAGGGCTGGAACCTCTTCTTGGCTGCTCAGGCCAATGCTCTGGCTTCAGCTAGAGCCCCAGGAAGGAGTTGGGAGTTGGGTGTCACAAAGGCTGGGGCAGGAGCCCCAGGCCCTTCCAGTCTAGACTTTGCCCTTCCTGACTTGCCAAAGATAATGGGCGGCTGCTCGGGCTGGCATGTAGAGCAGTTTCCCTCTTCCAAGTGTGCACCTGTCCCTGTACTTGAGGGGGCTTGGTAAATAGCACCTTGGGAGCCTGCGTGTTTCTCTGCTTCTCGCCAGCTGGGGAAAAGCCTCTTGGGGTAAAATCTCCTGCCCCACTGCAAAAGTGAGCACTGTGAGTAGGAACAGACAGAGGCCACACCAGGGAGCTGGCCCTGCTTTCCTACCTTCTTCTGATGTTGGCCACAAAGCATCAGCAGCTGCCCTGCATGCTGGTCTGTGGGTCGCTTTCAGTGGGTGTTTGGCATGAAAGGGAGCAGCCTGGCCAGTGGTCTTTGTGGCTGTCTGCTGGCCATGCATAGGCATGGTCCCCCCCTCCTCTTGCCCCGCTTTCAGTTGCTCTGTGGCTTATAAACCTTCCCTTGGAGCTGTCAACACCAGCCGCCCCTGCTCTAGGTGTCCGGAGGAGGGAAGGTGTGAGGGGTTCCAGGCTGGGCTCCACCTCCCTCCTGCCAAGCCCTGACTATTAATCCCGGCCCTGGCACTCCTTACTTCAAGCGCCGTGTGGGCCAGAGGAAAAGTGTGGTGGGAAGCACAAGGGCCAAACTTATGGGCATCAAATGAAGCAGCAAGAATCCCAACCACCAGGTCAAACCACAGGACTACAGGCAGCCATAGCCACCTCTACACCCCAATCCATTGCAGCCATCCCAACCAAAGACCTGGTTCCAGTGGGTGTGAGTCACTCAGCAGGAGGGAAAGGACTCACTCTTAAACAACTGGAGACAGGGAAATTGAGCACTTTGAGCTCCAGAGCTTTACCACAAACCAACACAAGGTCCCACTGACATTTGAACTCAGACTGCAGGATTCAGAGTCCTGAGTGCTGCCCATTACACCATGGGACCAGCTTGTGCTGCCTTCTCTGGCCATTGGTGACCCTCACGGGGCTGGCTCGTGGAAGGGACTGTTGGCCCTTTACTAAAACTTAGTGGGGTTTTTGGTTGGCTAGTTCCCAGTCCCAATAAAAGGGGGAAGGGTCAATGGGAAATCAGGACTCTGAGACTGACATGCCCCTGGGCCAGTGGTCACCAACTAGTAGGGAAAACGTGAGAATTTGTTAATGGAGAAAAATTCCTGGTGAAAATTGGCAAAGCTGTGCAGATTTTGAAAAGTTCCAGTGAATTTACACATGAAGATACAAACAGAGAGACAAACACACAGAGAGAAAGAGAAAATCACAGACTGCACAGGCCCACACAGACATAAACAAAAACCAAACCCACACAAACCCACACAGCACACAGAGGCATATACACAAAAGGGAAAGCCACACAAAATATAGAAAGAACAAATCCACACCAAAAAATACAGCAAAAGCCCACAACAAGAAAGCACAAAACCCACATATCAAAAGAATACTAGGCAAAAAAACAATCTGTATGCAAAAATCATACACACATGCACACAAAACTATGCCAGTCATCCACCAAAATCACACAGGACCCACATGCACATCAACAGGACAGACGAAAACCACATCAACATATAGAAAGTCAGGCAGGGTTTGAGTCTCACAGAGAAGAGGGTGAGCACACATGTGGTTTGGGGAGCAAAGACTGAGGGGGAGTCAGGGGCAGTGCGCTGGGCAGTGCTCTGGGCTCTGCCTGACCCTGGTGGCTGGCAGAGAGCAGAGCCTGGTAGATCTGTGGAATCTGCCCTGCTCTCTGTAAAGCAAGGGGACCTCAGTGTCTTCTGAGCTGCAATTGTATTTTCTGTAGGGTAAACTGATTGGCAGAACCCATTTGCTTAAAGAAAGCTAGTGCTTTAGGTGAGGTTTGAATTCACAACTTCAGCATCACTCCACTCAGCACGGCTACTATAAGTCCTGTACTAACCCATTACCCCTCTGGTTCCCAGCTGAGGGTCTCGCCTCCTTGATTCATGGATGGATTAGGGGTTAAGGGGGTTGCATTAACTAAAACAAATCAATATTAATGGCTGCTGAATGGCAGCAGCAGAGGTGGGGAGCCTTCTTCTGTGTGATAGAGCTGGTTCCCACCTTTCATTGCTGAAGGGAAGGTTGGTGCTTTGAGCCCACCCGGGGCAGGAATGTCCCATGGGTGAGATTAACTGGACTCAAGAGAAGGGAAGGGAAGTCTTTTCTAACCCTGCCTAGCTCCATTGGTCTCCTGCGGCCCTTTGGGCTCTCTGCTCCCGCTGGGGAGATGCAGAGACAAGCCCCCATCTGGGTGAGTCACCGAGAGGCTGTGTCCCATGGGTGTGTGTGGGAGAGGGGGAGGGTTGGATTGGGCTCAAGGGGAGAAGGTTGTGTGTGACAGTGTGTGGGGGAGGGGGAGGGTGTGTTCCTTAGGATATAAATGATGGAAAACACAGGGGCAGTGACAGTGAAGCCCCGTGTCTCAGTGTTATGACCCTGTGTCGTGTGCTGCCATTCACTTTCCCCTCCTATGGTCTCATCTTTCATTGAATCCAGCATTTTTTCACCTGTCATCACCACAGAGGTGTCCCACATGCCTCAGAATCAGAGACGCCAAGGACTGGAACTGATTTCAGCTGCTGGACAGCTCTGCTAGGTCTTTATACATTTGCACAGGAAAATGCTGAGTGTTTAAATTCATTTCAAGCCCCCCCCCATTCAGCGAACTCCTGAACATACTGGAGATGGGTCTGGAAATCGATTTTCATTCAACAAAGTTTTTCAAGGAATCACTTGGATTGGAACTAGGAACCTATTATCCTGCAGGGAAACATTCACCCACTGATCTATACTCGCAACAGAGAGTGTCATGTATAGCTCAGAGCAGGAACAGTTTTTAACCTAGGGGTTACTAAACTTTCTCTCTATACAAACACCACAGCTTACAAACTCCCCACCCCCGCTCTGTGTCACCAGAGCACAACAACAACTCTCCTTGGAGCATGCACAGCTCCCCAGCTCCCTGCCCGTCAGTCTCTCCAGGATTGCTCCAATCCCTTAAAGCAGGGTCTCAACCTCAATTTACCTTAGGGGCAGTGCCAGTCCTCCAGTCCTCCCAGTGGGCCAATAATGTCACTCATACCACTCAGAACCTGCCCCCCAAAACTCTGCCCCCCATCTGCCTAAGGCTCTGAGAGGGAGATGGGGGGAGGAGGTCTAGGGTTCAGGCCCTGGGTTGGGGCTGGGGATTGGGGTGCAGGAGGGGTGCAGGCTCTGGGGGGAGTTTGGGTGCAGAAGGGGTGAGAGGCTGGTCTCTGGGAGGGAGTTTGGGTGCTGGGTGCAGGCTCTGGGCTGGGACAGGGGGAGGGGGAATAGGAGGAGGGATGGGGGTGCAGGCTCTGGGAGGGAGTGTGTGGAGGGAGGGGGTGCAGGCTCTGGGAGGGAGTCAGGGGTGCAGCGCTTACCTGGGGCTCCAAGGCGGGGCAGGCTGGGGGGCCTCTGAATGCTGCTGCCCCCAGGCATCACCCCCACAGTGTCCCATTGGCTGCAGGGGCTTGCAGTGGGGGCAGCGCGTAGAGGCACAGCTCTGCCCCGCCCTGCCATGGGGAGGGGCCAGCAGCCACTGGAGCAAGCAGGCAGATACTGCACTGCCAGGGCCCCTGGAGGGGAGCACCTGGGGGCAGCAGGTGGGGCCAAGGGAGTGAACTGGTCCCAAAACTGCTGAAGCCCCACGGGCAAGACCTGGGAACCAGGACTGTCAGCCAGACAAACACCTTTAAGAGGAGACGTCCCTCTCCCTGTCAAGAACTGATCTTCCTCCTTCAGTTCAGTGACAGCCTGAATTGTTCCTTATCCCAGCAGAGCCAGAGGATTGAAAGCAGCAACATCGAACCCCTGTGTAGCTCGCAGGGATGGACATAAACACTCCCTGGTATCTGAAGAGATGTTCAGCTTTGCCCTTGGTCAACTACAAGGCGAAAGGGAAAGGAGGTGGCACCAGATATAAAGAGTGAAACACGACACTTCATAGTTATGCCCATGGTGGCTGCAAAATCTTTTTATGTTCTTCTTCTTATCATCGGTGTATTGTTTTCTCTGGAATCTAGGCCTTCACCAAGAAATTTTTACCTTGATAAAATAATCAACTGCTCTTGGTGAAGGCAATGGACTTAACACCCACTGGGGTGTCCCTACACAGGTACAAGTACTAACAACATGGCTGCATTTTGGCCATAGTTTTTAATAAGGGCAATAAATTGAAACAAACCCCTGTTAAATCATTTCCCAGCCTGAGTCCTTCACCCACATTGCTTAGGGCATTGGGCCACCATGTGGACGTTTCATTTCCCACCTCAATTTCACACAGAGACTCAATTTCCTTTGCACAGATCCATGAACAGAAAAACCTCCCTGTGTCTCTGGTCTGAGCCAGGGCACTCGATTCCAGTGCACCCTTCTCTCCTGCGATGGCGATGGTCAAACAGAGGGGACGTGGCACCTGCATCCCTGCCAGGGAGATATTGGCTCGGCTCTTTCTTTCTGCTGCTTGTTCGTCCATGAAACATCGAGGGTGAAATGCAAGGCTGAGTTCATGCACCAGCCCCCGGAAATATTTCAGTGCCCCAGAGAAATCCTGCCCCCTGCTATTGGAACGATGTGCTGGAGATTTGACTAGGAAAGAGACTGTCTGAATTGTCAGAGTGGGGAATGAACAACAATCTACAGCAATGTCGTTCACACAAACACACTCTCATCCTGCTCCAGCCGGAAGGGAAATGGGCAGGAATTCTCACTGTTCAGCCAAGGACACACTTACACTGATGCGCAGCCATGAGTGTGCTGGGGAAGCTGGTCTGAGCAAACAATTGGAATGACAATTCAGTGAGAACAGAATCAGCATGTAGTGAAACAAATATATTTTAAGTAGTTGTGGCTGAGTGGTTAAGGCGCTGGGCTAGAAATCCATTGCGGTTTCCCAGCACAGGTTAAAATCCTGACAATTGTGGTGGTGGTGTTATTGCACTCTTAGTGCCTGAGCATCCACAGTGTGAACTGACGCCAGATCTAGTTTCACTCTGTCTACACTTAAAACACTGCTGTGGCGCTGCTATAGCTCTCTGGAGCAGACAGTGACTGGAGGGGTTTTCCCATCCCTGTAATAGCTACATTGACAGAACAGTTCTTCCTTTTCTTTAGCACTATCTAACCAGGGCTTAGGTCACCTTAACTCTATGGGTTGCGGGGGAGATCACACCCTGAGAGACGTCGCTCTGCCAGTTCAGTGCCCAGCGTACACCAGCCCTTAGATCCCTCTTGGTATTTCAGTGCAGGCACTGACCTGTGAGAGGAAAACATCAGCTCACAAACACAGAGACTGAATTCCCCACATTTAATCTCGCTGCACTTTCCAGAAAGTCACAAAATTCCATTCATTCTTGCTAGGACAGAGAAAAAATAAGTGACACTAAGTTTTTGGCTTGTTAAATAAAATTAAGTGTTTAATTAATATAGTAAAAAATCTGTACTGATTCCTCTAACTAACACTAATAGGAACAGAGACAAATCGTGTCAGTGGTGGCTAATTTCGCAAATGATCTTCCCATTATTAATTTCCACGCTTCCCCCATTGGAGGTCTGGGCATCTCCAGTGTCATAGCTCTGCATTCACCTTCCCCTTAGAATTGTTCTCAGACATTCGCCTTCCTCTGCAGCGTGGGGCACGGGTCACTTGCTGGAGGATTCCCTAGACCTTGAGGTCTTTAAGCCACAAGTTGAGGACTTCAATAACTCAGACATAGGTCAGGGGTTTGTTACAGGAGTGGGTGGGTGAGATTCTGTGGCCTGCATGGTGCAGGAGGTCAGACTAGAAGATCAGAATGGTCCCTTCTGACCTTTAGTCTATGAATCTATGAATTTATTCCCAAATTTGGAAAATTGTGCAGTTCAGAATGTGAATAGTGACCCTTCTCCTTCCTGCACCTGCTCTACATTGCTCCCCAACAGCTTCTCCCCCTGCACAGTCACCCCAGCATGGCAGTGCAGCCCCCCAGGGTTCAGCAGGGGCCCCTGGAAAGGACAGTGGGTGCAGCTAACAGTCTGGTGTGCCTGGCAGTGAGGCAGCTGTAAAAAATCAACACTCCCCCTCAGAAGTACAGAGATTGCATTCCCCAACTTTAACATCATGACCCCCTGGTGAAAGCCACACGTGCCAGTTGTATTTTCACAGGGAGATGCAAAAATCAAGTGACACCAATTTTTAAGTTGAGTAAATAAAGTTGAGGAGATAGTTATTAACCTCACAAATATACTAAAGATCCCTCAACATAACACCTCAAGGTGAAATATGTACAGAGACAAACCTTGTCAGCAAAGGCTCATTTCCCAAACAATCCTCAAAATGTTACTAATTCCCACCCCTCATCCACAGGAGCTCTGTGCAGTGTAACTGCTCTGCAGGCAGCTTCCCATTAAATGCTGTTGTGGGACATTCCCAGACCTGGAAATGTACGAACAACAGAATTTGAAGAGCAAACCTGGCTCCCCGCACCAGGCGGGATTTGAGTGTTTTGTCCCTGTCACTTAGTCTTTGTCAATAGTACAGACGCCATGGTGGACTCTAGGCTCTGCTTGAGGGATCCTGGCACAGGGGCTGTGGGGCAGAAAGGATTGTAGATTCTGACCTGTGCTCTGGAGAGGAGGTAATAAGTGAAGGGGCATTTTTGACTTCTCCCCTCCTCAGTGTCCCAGGGCTGGAATTGTACATTCCACAGGGCCAAATGAGGGGGTGACACCATTTGGTTAATGAAAACCAGTGCTCCAAGTGAGGCTTGAACTCACAACCTCAGCATAGCTCTCTCAGCACTGCCCTATAAATACTGTGCGCAAACCAACTGTGCCACTGGAGCACCTGTTAATTATGATGCTCTGAGACTCCTAGGTTGATGAAGGCGAGGAGTGACCCCAAAACATTCTCAATGGAGCTGAGAGCCGGTAGTGACAAGTGTTGGTACTCAGTGGGGTTGCAAGCAGGTAGTGTTGTACTCGGTGGGGTGGATACTTCTTAAGGGTTCCAGGCACCATTTCACCCTTTTGTTCGTCCCTGTGTAATAACAGAGCTGGTTAAGACTCACTGTAGAGACTTGCTGCAGACCAACAGATCTGAAATCACTGATCACCAGGTCTAAGCATTAGTCCTGCTTTGGGACAGTGTCTCTCATCCAAGAAACTGCCTAGTCTGTGCTAGCAGTGAGGCTCCCTCACTAACACCCACCTCAGCCCCCCCACCCGCCCCGTCCCTGGGCCCCCCATTTCCCCATCCTCCCTCCGGTGACTCCCTCTGTCTGTGGGGCCCCTCCCCCCACCCATCCCACCTCCCCGTCCCATGAGCCCGCCCCAACCCCCTCCTCCTCCCCCCATCCTCAGAGCCCTGCCCCTGACCTCTTCCTCCCCCGCCCTTAGCGCCCTGCCCCCGACATCCTCCTCCTCCACCTCATCCTCAGCGCCCCTCCCGCAATTGCCTCTAACCCATTTCTCCGTTGCTGGGCCCCACTTTACCATCTCCCTACTCCCCCAGTCCTTCCCTGGGTGTGAGGTTCCTCATCTCATAGACTCATAGACTCATAGGTCAGAAGGGACCAATCTGATCATCTAGTCTGACCTCCTGCACAAGGCAGGCCACAGAACCCCACCCATCCAATTTTATAACAACCCCTATCCCAGGATCGAGTTATTGAAATCTTCAAAATTGGTTTGAAGACCTCAAGCTGCAGAGAAACCACCAGCAAGCGACCCGTGCCCCACGCTGCAGGGGAAGGCGAAAAACCTCCAGGGCCCCTGCCAATCCGCCCTGGAGGAAAATTCCTTCCCGACCCCACCCCAAATATGGCGATCAGCTAAACCCTGAGCATGTGGGCAAGAGTCACCAGCCAGCACCCAAGAAGGAATTCTCTGCAGTAGCTCAATTCCCATGCCATCCAACATCTCCCCGCAGATCATTGAGCAGACCTATCTGGTGGTAATCCAAGATCAATTGCCCAAATTAACGATCCTATCATAACATCCCCTCCATATACTTATCAAGCTTTGTCTTAAAGCCAGAAAAGTCTTGTGCCCCCACTACTTCCCTCGGAAGGCTGTTCCAGAACTTCACTCCCCTAATGGTTAGAAACCTTCGTCTAATTTCAAGTCTAAACTTCCTAATATCCAGTTTATACCCATTCGTCCTCGTGCCTACATTAGTACTAAACTTAAATAATTCCTCTCCCTCCCTAACGTTAACCCCCCTGATATATTTATATAGAGTAAGCATATCCCCCCGCAGCCTTCTTTTGGCCAGGCTAAACAAGCCAAGCTCTTTGAGTCTCCTTTCATAAGGCAGTTTTTCCATTCCTCGGATCATCCTTGTAGCCCGTCTCTGAACCTGTTCCAGTTTGAATTCATCCTTCTTGAACATGGGACACCAGAACTGCACACAGTATTCCAGATGGGGTCTCACCAACGCCTTGTATAACGGTACTAACACCTCCTTATCCTTGCAGGAAATACCCCGTCTGATGCATCCCAAAATCGCATTTGCTTTTTTAACAGCCGTATCACATTGGCGACTCATAGTCATCCTGCTATCAACCAGCACCCCAAGGTCCTTCTCCTCCTCCGTCGCTTCCAACTGATGCGCCCCCAACGTATATCCAAAATTCTTATTATTAATTCCTAAATGCATAACCTTGCATTTTTCACTATTGTATTTCATCCTATTTCTATTACTCCAGTTTACAAGGTGGTTCAGATCTTCCTGAATAGTATCCCTGTCCTTCTCCGTGTTAGCAATACCCCCCAGCTTCGTGTCATCCGCAAACTTTATTAGCACATTCCCGCTCTTTGTGCCAAGGTCAGTAATAAAAAGGTTAAATAAGATCGGTCCCAAAACCGATCCTTGAGGGACTCCACTAGTGACCTCCTTCCAGCCTGACAATTCACCTTTCAATACGACCCTCTGGAGTCTCCCCTTTAACCCGTTCCTTATCCAACTTACAACTTTCATATTCATTCCCATCTTTCCCAATTTGACTAACAGTTCCCCATGCGAAACCGTGTCGAACGCCTTACTGAAATCTAGGTAAATTATATCTACCGCATTTCCTTTATCTAAGTAATCCGTCACCTTCTCAAAGAAGGAGATCAGATTGGTTTGGCACGATCTACCTTTACTAAATCCGTGTTGCAATTCGTCCCAATTACCATTGACCTCTATGTCCTTGACTACTTTCTCCCTTAAAATTTTTTCCAAGACCTTGCATACTACAGAAGTCAAGCTAACAGGCCTATAATTACCCGGATCACTTTTACTCCCTTTCTTAAAAATAGGAACTACATTAGCAATCCTCCAATCATACGGCACAACCCCCGAGTTTACCGATTGCTTAAAAATTTTTGCTAACGGGCTCGCAATTTCACACGCCAGTTCCTTTAATATCCTCGGATGGAGATTGTCCGGGCCCTCCGACTTCGTCCCATCGAGCTGTTCAAGTACGGCCTCTACCTCAGTTGCGGTAATATCCACTTCCATATCCACATACCCATTTATCATCCCTCCATCATCGCAAGGTTCACTAGTCTTATTAAAAACTGAAGCAAAGTACTTGTTTAGATGTTGGGCCATGCCTAGGTTATCCTTAACCTCCATTCCATCTCCAATCTCTGCTACCCCCCAACCTGCCGGGTTCCCCTTTTCAGCCACTGTGGGGCCTTGCAACCCGCCCCTGCCTCTCCTTGCTGGGGTCTCTAAATCCCACAGTCCCACAGTGCACTCTGGTAACACCACCCTCCTCTCCCCCTAATCCTCCTAGTCTCTTCCCCTGGGTCCTCCTAGACACCCCAACCCACAGTGTGAAATATTTATGAGTGTTTTAAAATTTCAGTGCTCTGCATTTTTCTGCTGCCACTGTCACCTGGCAGCTCAGGGATGTGAGATTCTCCTCCATTGCGTTTCTGCCCACGGAAAAAGAAGAGAGATCACACTTCAGCACCTTTGTAAGTAAAAGCAGCCTGGAAACAAACCAACTGTCTCCAGAGTGTGTAATTTGTGTTTCTTTTGTTGCAGTTGATGTGTGCGCAACATGCACGGTGTGTGTGCGTGTGTATGTGTGCAGTGTGTGCAGTGGACAGGGGCATGGTGTGCGTATCTATGTGCAGTGTGTGTGGTGGAGAGTGGCACTGTGTGTGTGTGTGTGTGTCTGTGTGCAGGGCCGGTGCAAGGAAGTTTCGCGCCCTAGGCAAAACTTCCACCTTGCTCCTCCCACCCCCAGCCCTGCATCAGCTCCCCACCCTCAGGCACCCCCCCCATGGCAGCTCCCTCCCTTGGGAGCTGTGCAGTACCTCCCTACCCCAGCTCACCTCTGCTCCGCATCTTCCCCGAGCCCGCCGCCCCTGCTCTAATTCTCCTCCCAGGCTTGTGGCGCCAAACAGCTGATTGGCGCTGCAAACCTGGGAGGTGGGAGAAGTGGAGCAGCAGCTGTGCACTCGGGGAGGAACTGCTGTAAAAAAAAAATTGGAGGCACTGCTTTTTGGCGCCTCCAAATCTTGGCGCCCTAGGCAACTGCCTAGTTCGCCTTAATGGTAGCACCGACCCTGTGGGTGTGTGGTGGACAGTGCCACTGTGTGTGTATGTGCGGTATGTGTGGTGGACAGTGGCATTGGGTGTGTGTGCAGTATGTGTGGTGGACAATGGCACTGTGTGTGTGTGTGAGAGTGTGTACGTGCAGTGTGTGTGGTGGACAGTGGCACTGTGTGTGAGTGTGTGTATGAGCAGTGTGTGTGGAAGACAGGGGAAGTGTGTGCTCACACAGGAATTCATGGGGAACTCACCACCCTCGGCGCAGTATTTGACTTGTCCTTGGAGTGAATGTAGCTCTGTGGAGTGTCAGCCACAGAGCATCTTCTGACAGCTCAGAGGAGCAATTGCAGAGAACGTCCTTCTCAACCCCAGGCTGGAAAATGCTCAGTGAGCTCTGTGGGCACGGAGCAAAAGACCAGTGTCTGACACAGCCTGCAAAATGGTCTCTCTCTGCTCCAAAGCATGGAGACACTGTAGCTTAATGGTAGTGAAAAAAATGGCGCCCTGGGAAAACAGGCGTAAGGCCCTTTCTGGAAAAGGCTGAAACTTTTTTGCTGAAATTAAAAAAAAAAAATTCAGTCTGACTGGCTGTTAATGACCCTTGCAGAAAGTCCTACTTCTTGCCTACTATGCACGTGAAAGAACCATTTCCATTTCAGTGCCAGGAGAAAGGAGACCCAGAAGAAGCCTCTGTGCCTCAGGCACTTCAGAAATGCATGGGAGGGGTCAAATAATCAGATCAAAGATTACAGTCCATGATGGGGTGTGCATACCCCGCACTAGGCAAAAAAGGGTTAATTCCACACTATGGCTGGAGCAAATCCCGCCCCTCAGACCATGCTGGGTGTGCTCCAGCTGCTGTGTCAGTACAAAGGAGAACAGCTCAGCTCAGTCTGGGCTGGCCATTGAGGAAGACGCATGCTTGGTGGAGGCTCCAGGCCAGGAGCCGCTACAGCCCCTGACTGTGGGACCAGAGATCCCAGGCACCAGACTGGAGACTTGCTACCTACAGTCAATTGGTGGGAGTCAAAGTTCTATGGAGCTGCCAGTGCCAGGGAACCCGGAGACTCTGACGATAGATGGACGACAGCTTCAGGAAACAAGGTAGGAAGTGGCCCCGGGAGGCAGAGTGAGTGGTATCTCGTACCTGTGTAAGGTCAGCAAGTTGTGGTAGGATCCTGGCTGGCTGCATAACGAACGCACTCAACTTGAGAGGGCCTTGGGCTGGGACCTGGTGGACTCAGGTGGGTCCAGTTCCCCTTAATCCAGCCACTATCCCTGTTTTGAAGCAGCCCCCTGATCTGACCATTAGGCCTTGCAGACCTGAACCAAAGGGTGGCCATATTGACTCACTCATGCAATGCTGAACCCAAGGACAGCCACGTTGACTCTGGATTTAGTGCACCTAAATCTTGAGTTCAAGGACAGTCCAACCTTTCCAGTGATATCTCACATGGCCCATCTTGCATAAAACACATCTTAGCTGCGCCATATGCATATCATAACAATATTCTCTATGAAGAATACGGGGCGTAGGGTCACAGCTCCTCTGGCAAGGCAGCGACTGGCAGGGACCAGGGGAAGCTAGAGAGAGCTCCTGGCTGGTTGCTGGGAGTTGCAGGCTCGAGACCCTGAGAAGAGGGCAAAGAACATGCTGGGGATGCTGGGAAGCGGCCTCAGGAATTGAAGCAGCTTGGGGGATGAAGTTAAGGAGAGGAAGTAGAAGCTGTTAGCTACAGGATCCTGGGCTGGGACCCAGAGTAGTGTGGGCCTAGATCCCAGCCACTCACCACTGGAGAAATGGCTGGATTGGGAGACACTTCACCACACACTCGCCTATGTCACCCTGGAAGGGAGGAGCACAGATTATGGCACGGCCGGATGGCCGAGTCATAAAGCGGATGCTGCAGTACTTGGACTGAGGCAGGTCTGCAAGCAGTGACAGTGATGGACAAGGCACCACCAGGAGAGGGAACACTGGTTGAGCGAGCTAATCCCTGAGACAAACAGCAGGAGGTGCCACCCTGGCACCACCCTAGCATCACCCATTACAGGGCCTGAGTGCATGCCTTCCCCTTCCTGGGGATCTGGCCAGGCTCTGCCAAGCGAGGCTCAGCTGCTCTGTGAGCCCATCCAGGGAGCTGATACCACCCAGACATATGAGTGTCCTCAGGGCAACACAGTTGCAAAAGTGAGCAGCAGCAGGCTGCAGCACACACCACACTTGCTGGCTCAGCCTTGTGCATGCTGGGGTGGCCACCTCTCCGTTGATGAGACCTGGTCCGACGTCTTCCTAGAGCTCCAGTCTGCCCTGCTGCCACCCTTGTCTGTGTTGCTGTTGTCTGCTCTAGCAGCTGACTGGAAGGGGCGCATTGGCCCCAGGCCACGTAGCCATGAGGTCTGGAAGGCTGAAAGCAGGAAGAATGGTGCCTTCCTAGCTCACCCAATATTCCATAATATAATTAAGGAAAATATTTCTCAATGAATTCTCAGTAAAAGATCAGAAAACGCCAGTGTCTGCATCATGCTACGGGCATTGCGATTTTCTTTAAATTTGGCAGACCAACCTAACACACATTTGAACCTCTTCTTTTCACACTGTTGCTCATTCTCAGGGTCTGCTTTCTCTCCAGACAGATCCATTCTCTTTCAGAACGGCCTTGCTCTTCCTGTCTGTTTCACTCATGGACGTGTCGGAGTAAACACTCCTCTTCACTCTATTCTCAGACAAACACTAGTATTAATTGTTTGCTACTGAAGGGTTTAGAAGCATTTATTGCATGAAAGATTTCTGGGGGATTGTTCCCAAGATTCAGCACTTTGTGTTCAAACATCTCCCAGCTTCCTTGGTGAAAATAAGACCAAGGTTTCTTTGCAGTGTACAAGAATAAAGGAGGTTTTCACGCCAGGTAGGACTTGAACCCACAATCTCTACCGTAGAAGACCCATGCCTTATGCATTAGGGGACTGATGTACACCTAGAAGGACAGAAATTCCCTCTCATAAATGCACTTTCCTCATATTCGCTTGGAAGCCAAATACCCCCTTTCTGCACCCTGCAGAAATGTCTGTATCCCCTGGCAGCAAGGTGACTAGGCAGGTGACTGACAGAGCTGAGCACCACCTTTCTACCAGCCATCTTTAGAGAAGAACCCCATCCTAGAGTCACCCCTCCCTCCTTCAGCACTTCCACGTCTGTGGCTCTGAGTGGCAGTAGGATGATTAGGGGATGAATCCGGGGCTGGAAGGGGGGGTAAGGTCAGCCTGTAAGGAGTAACCAGATGGGGCAGACCCAGGGGAAGGCTGAGGGCTGCTGGTCAGTTGTTGGGATCTGAGCTCTAGATCAAAGCTGAACAGTGACCTGACACCCAGGGTTACAGGGCTGACATAGTGAACCCCTTACTGGCCTCGATGAACCCCAAACCCTTGTTACTAAGGGCATTGAGGAGTCTCTGTCCATTAATAACTTCTGGGAGCTCCCCAGCAGGCTGCAGGTGTCAGCCGCCTTCTGCCACACAGGTTAGACTCTTGGCGCTGTGCCAGCCGCCCCCTCGCTTGCATGCCCAGTGTAGGAAGAAGGAGGCCTGGTGCTGGCAGAAGAGGGTTTTGATTAATCCACCTCTATGTTATGGGCACAGGACGCTTCCACTGTGTCCCTCTGCTGGCTTTTCTTCAGCAGCACCTAGCGGCCCTGGCTCCAGGCTAACGACTTGAGAGCTCTGGCACTGGCAGGAAGCACTGCAAGGTGCTGGGCAGCGGCCCTGGCAAACAGCTGCTGGTAGGTGTCTCTGTGGTATCATGGGTCAGTGAGTTCAGCTGTTAATGGAAAGGAGGGGGGGGTTTATGCTCCCCCAGGGGTGCCACTGAAGGCTCCATGTGGGCTCCTCAAGGTCTGCTGGGAGACTTGATGTTCCCCTTTTGCCGCCTTGAAGGCTCCCTCTTGGACACAGTAGGTTCACCTGCTGGCTGGAAGAGTGTGGGGGCCACGCTGCAATAGCCCATCTCTGAGCAGCCATGCCGGAGGCTCAGGCTTAATCCTGAAGGCTGAGCGCAAACCTTCAGCTGGGAACCTTTCACTCCCTTCCCGCCTCCGCCCAAGTGGAAGGGAGAAGCGGACGAGACACGCCGGCTCAAAGACGCCTCCCTCCCACTTCCCTGTATGCAGTGCAAAGCCCTTGGCCTGCCTCATGCCTTGTCAGGAAAGAGCGGCCATGCTGCCCAAGCCTAAGTCATGTCCGCAGCCTGGCCTGCCCTGGCTGACGGCGCGCAGAGCCACGCGAGTCAATGGCAGGTCGAGTCGGGAGCCTTGGCTCTTTCCCCTGACAGCCACACAGCACTGCCCAGCGCCCCGAGAGCCTCCCTCGTGTTCTCCCACAGCCTGCCGGAGTGGGTAGGAAAAGGGGACCAGGAAGCACTGCAGCCTCATTCTGGGACAGGAGGCCCTGGCAATGGCTGGACCTCCCTCTTGCCTTCAGCCCAGGCAGCCACAGGTGCCAGGGAGCTCCCTGGCAGGCCGCTGCCTTAGCCACCTCTTGCTGCTCTGCTGGTCACCACCTCGCTGGAAGTCCCAGAGGGAAAAGAAATGAGCACCCATGTAGCAGAGGATGACTTTGAGCCATCAACCTCTGCCTTATGGGCCCAGCACACTTCTGCTGCGCCACTCTGCTAGCTTTCCACAGCCCTTCTACCCAGCTGGCACTATCCAGATTAGTGCCTTACGAGCTCTCACGCTGGCAGGCAGATGCGCAGGCTGCGAGGCAGCTGCCCTGGTCACAAGATTTTACAGCGTCTACAAGGTAAAAGGGATCTCTTTGGGGCTTGGACCCCACTGGGAGCTGGGTAGCTGAGTGCCGGAGACGGGAGCACTTCTTCAACTGTTTTCAGTTAAGCCTTCAGCTCGTGGCGGACGAGGTTCAGCCTTGGATCCGTGTCTGCAGCAGGCAAGCGCCTCTGGCTCAATCGGCCCCCCTCGCTGTCTTAGCAGACTAAAACCTGGAGCAAACGCACACGCCTTGCAAAGGAGCAGGAGCCGGGATGGTGCTTTTTAGTTGGAATGGTGCTTTTAATTGACATTTGCTGGATTTGAATGGCTGACCTGCGACACCAGTTTTGACATAGTTCTGCATATCTTATACAGATTTGACCAGTATTCAAGGACTCAATTCCTTTATAGGAGGTTTTAGTGGTCATGCTTATTTATTTGATGTTGTTTTATCATTCTGCTGTAACACACTTTTTTTGATAAAATGTTGAAATTATTAATTTACAGCATTTGTTTTTATTTTTACAAACAAAGTTTTTCTTAATGTTTGGGTTTTAAATTAAGCCTTGTTTTTGGTTTCAATTTTTCATTTAGGTTTTGGTTACTGATGGGATCTTTAAGAGAACTTTGGATTCAGTACTAAAATTTGGACAGATTTAGAATATTTAAAGTAAACCCTGTTTACTATTTTATTTTAATAAAGTTTGTATTGCTGTAACCCTAGCCCGGGGGAGAGGAATGTTCCCGGCTGAAAGTTTTTGTGCTCGGCCTCGAGGATTAAGCCTGAGCCTCCGGCACGGCTGCTGGGAGATGGGTTTCTGAATGGCATCCAGCACGCTCTTTGGGCCACCAGCTGAAAGCACTGAGGCCAAGAGGAAGCAAAATGGGACTAGGATGCTCTTCAGCCTAAACCCATGTCCTCGCTTTTCCTAGTGCCCCTCAATCCCAGCCCTCAGTCCCTCCTGTGCACACTGCTCCTCACTCCCAACCAGAGCCTGCTTCTCTTCACCCTTCTCCTCTGTCCCAACCCACAGCCCCCTCCTATTCCTAGTACCCCTCAATCCCAACCCACAGGCCCCTCCTTCTCACGCTGCTCCTCAATCCCAAACCACGGCTCCCTCCTTTCCTCCAGCAGCAGGTGCTTCAGACTCCCTCAGGAAGATTTTCTTGCAAGGTTTCATGTATGAGTCTGCATGTGGATTTTACAGTATGTTGGAAATATGTTGGATTGCTGACCGAAATGATCACTTTTGGCTGGTGTTGGATTCCCAGTCTCCTTGTTATTGGGGCAGGAGAAATAAAGCATTGTTATCCTTGTTGTGTAAATTGAGGGCAGCACAACTGTGCTCGGCAGACCCCGACTGAGGGACTCACGCTTAGTTCAATAGCACTTGCTAGGCAGGGGACAGGGGTTCGAAAGCCAAATGGGCTGGCACCTGGGTCCTAATACTAAAATTTAGGGGTTAGGTCAGTGTTAGGACAGGGTGGCTGTGGAGGGATGAATGAGTCCCTAGACAACATAGTGAGAATAGTGCCTTCTTATTTTCCCCCCTTTCCACCCAGGATGGCAGGTGAACTCTACAGAGGTACCTCTGGGCTTGCACTGACTAAGGACAACAGCTGTGAGTGGGGTGCAGAGAGGGGATGGCTCATGTTAAAGGACTTTTGGTTGCTGGACTTATGAACCTTAGGGGGAAGGACACTGCCCAGCTTATTTGGGGGGTGGGTCTTTTCCTCTTGGTTTATGTTTATGCGTTGGGGCTGCTGACATGACTTCTGCTAACCCTGGGCTTACATTGCAATGTAGACATACCCTGAGAGGGCATCTATAACGTAATAAAAGCAGTGTGGCCCGGCTGGCCTGGATCATCTGACTTGGACTCCTGGGGCTCAGGTTGTGAGGCTAAAAACTGCAGTGTAGACATTTAGGCTCAGACTGGAGCCCAGGCTCAGAGACCCTCACTCCTTGTGGGGTCTTGGAGGCTGGGCTCAAGCCCAAGTGTCTACACTGTAATTTTATAACCCTGCAGCACAAGCCCCACAAGCGTGAATCAACTGACCCAGGGTTTCAGAATAGTGACTTGGGTGTGTTTATGACAGTGCAGACATAATACTACGCTACGTCCATGCTGCAATGAAACACCCAGGGCTGCCCCATGCCAGCTCAGGCTCCCGAGGCTTTGGCTGTGGAGAGGTAAATTTGCAGTGTAGATGTCTCAGCTCAGGCTCAATACTGGGCTCTGGGCCCCCTCAAAGTTGGGAGGGAGTTAAGCAAGCAAAAAAAGTAAAACCGCAATGAAGTGTTACCCTGGACTCAATGGCATTTCTCCATTGGTCTGCCTGCTTTGGGGCAGGGACAATAGCACATCCTGCTGTATTCATTATTTCATAGGGTGGTTTAGGATTTTAATTCTCAGACACTGGGCACAAAGCAGGACTCAACCTTCGGCATAAACTAAATGAGCTCGCCACAGATTCTGGCAGCCACAATGAGCATTTGGTGTGAGAGCTCAGACCTGCCCCTGTCCCAGAGGGAGGGGGTCATCCATGAGGCGACTGGACCACTGACCTACCAGCTCCTAACTCCCAAACGTTCAGTAACTCTGTTATCAGTGCCTGTGTGTGTAATTTAAACCATAAGAAAACCCACACTGGGCTAGACCAAAGGTCCTTCTGACAACAGCCAAGAGCAGGTACCCCAAAAGCCACTCAACAGGGCACCACTGGCAGTTATTATCCCTGCCTCAAAAGCAGACAGACCAATGGAGAACTGCCATGAGTCCAGGGTAATACTTCCCTGCGGTTTTACCATTTCCACTTGCTAAACTCCCTCCCAGCCTTCTGGGCTCCTAGACCTATCCTAATGTTATGTCTACACTATGATTAAAACACCCAGGTCACCTGTCTCAAAGCCCAGGTCAGCTGACTCAGGGTTATGGGACTTGGACTGCAAGACTATAAAATTACAGTGCAGACACATGGACTCGAAGCCAACCTCTGAGACCCCACAAGGGGTGAGGGTTTCTGAACCCAGGCTTGAGTGTGAACACAAATATCTGCACCACAGTTTTTAGCCTCTCAGCTTTAGCTCCATGAGCCCAAGTCAGATGATCCAGGCCAGCCATGCTGCCATCTTTATCCCGGGAGAGATGGATTCTAAGGGTACGTTCCCATTGCAATGGAAGCCCAGGTGTGGCACGCTGTGCTTAAAGCAGCACCCTGCAAGCCCCATATTCACCACTCTCTTATAGTGATGATACGTTTTGAACAAAGTCTGCCTGGTGAGGTATCATTTTAAAAATCTTGAACTGTTCATCTGTTGAACCTTAATGTCTTCTTGCATTCTATGTGCTCACATTGGTTTGGGAAGTTATGAAGTTTGCTCTGTGTGCATTACAGAAATATGTTATGAAGTTGGGAAATGCCCCCCACCAGCCTATCAGGTGCGACAAGGGAGGAGCCAGACTCACTGCTGGCCTATTAAAGGTAGCTACAGTCCCAAGGACTATCCCAGGAACCGTGTACAATGCAGACTTCGCCGAGATAACACAGCAACAATGGACACTGCTTGACTCACATCATAGCAAAGGAGCTTTCTAGAAAGTTGGAAGAAACTATGAAAGAGGGGAAGAGACATCATGACTTGGCATCTCTCCCCCACAAATCAACAGCTGGAAACACACCTGGATGACAAAACTGATTCATAAATCAGAAGATAATAATAATAATACATTCAAACCAAAGTCCCCAAATAGCTAGTACTGGTTTTTCAGCTGAAAATTTTCAGTTTGGGGAATTTTGTTTTCCCAATCAGACCTTGCCAAGGGAAGCAGGGAGAAAATGTTTGAGTTGCCTCCTTCAGAACAGCTTAGCCTAGACACTAGCTGTGGGTCACTGTCATGGCCTTGCTGAGAACTGGGGTATTTTAATAATTTGGGGAGGTCTCAGGGTGTTTGGGGGAGATTATGAGGCTGTTACCTTTTGAGATAAAAGCTAAGACATACAGGACTAGAGAATTTTTTTTTTTTAGAAATCTGAGATTTAGACATTTTATTTAAAGCAAGGGGGTTTCTGAGCAGGCTTTTGTTTGCAGGAAGCAACATTGTTTGATCTGTCATTGTACCAAATGGGGAGATGGTTGTCTAGAAAGGAGGAGTGAAAACTAAATGCACCTGATGAGGATGGGATTTGAACCCATGCGTGCAGAGCACAACAGATTAGCAGTCCATCACCTTAACCACTCGGCCACCTCATCTGAGAGGTCAGGAAATGGACAGGATGAGAAATCTAAGGCCAGCAGAGGTAGGGACACTAAGGTGTTTTTAAATACTAAGCGGAAGCAGGGGCTGAATGAGCTCCCCCCTCACACCTAGTGACCAGCTGTGAGAAAGGCTTCAGGAACAGACCATGTTTGCATAGACACACCTACTCTGCCTAGGTATGCAGCATCATGGGGCCGCTTCCCCAAAATGACCAGTTTTAGCTGGTGGCGGGTTACAAATCACTTTAGCACTGAGTGGTATGAAATGTTATTATCCTTCCTGTATGAGTGAAGGGCAGCAGAACATACCTAGTCGGTCCGGATGGAGGGGTAGGTGAGTGAGGAATAGCAAACTGGGGCTGGGAGTGGGGTGTTGCTTGCTGAAGAGAGGGGTGCAGACAGGAGTAAGGGGGTCGAGGCAGGGCTGGCAATCAGAGGTCCAGGCTGAGGGTGGGGTTGGAAAAGAGCTGGGATAGAGTCGGGCTGACTGGTGCTCCCTCCATGGGGGCTGGCTCAGCCCCTGAGGTGCCCCTATGAATCTTCCTCTTTGTTCCCCTAGGAGTCATGCCCCACATTTTGGGGACCACTGAACCCTACACGTTAAGCAGGGGCTAGTGATGCCAAAGCCCAGGGAAAGGGAGAACAAGTGCAGGGGCCCCAGCACTGGAACTAGGCCCCCTCACTTCTGTCTGTGGCTCTGCCCCCTGCCACACCTTCCACCCACGGCCCCATCCACTATGTCACCTCTGTTCCACCCCTTCCCCCACTAGCCCCACCCTGTCACTCCTTTACCCCTGCCCCGCTGTGGCCCCAAGACCAGAGAAGCTCTGTGCCCCTGCTGCAGCCCCCGGGCCGTAGCACGGAGTGAGAGCTCCTCCAGCCCTGGGGCTGACATGGGGGAGACTTTTCCAGGGGGACCTAATTTCTCCAGGGCCCCTAGTCATGGGCTCCACTGCCCCTTGGTGACACAAGGTTTGGGGAGGCTGAGCCCCCCCGAGCCTCCATTATGTGCTGCCCAGGCTACCGCTGCTCAGTGTGTGGCCAGTCTCTCTGTGTTCTCTGCTGTTTGTGCTGGGGAGCCTGGCTGGCCTTAGGGGTGGGGCCCTCCGGCAGCCGCCCAGGACTTCAGGGGGTCAAAGGGCACCGTGTGCCAGTGCAAAGGTGCTCACTGCTCTCCCCTGCCCCAGTGCTCCTCCATGGCCCCATAGAGGGTTGGGGGGAGAGAGGAGCAACACTATGTGCTCCATGCATCCTGGTCACTTTCCCCACCTGGGCTGTGCTGTGAGGGGAGCATCAGAAGCTGCTGCTCTCTGCCCTCCCCTTATGCAGCCTGGCTGAGGAAAGTGACCCGGATGCAGGGAACAGAAGATGATGTCGCTTCTTGCCCCCGCACCCACCCCCGCAGCTCCTAGGGGTGCCCGGAGGAGCAGCCTTCCAGGGAGGAGTGGACAGCAATGCGAGCTGCTCCATGCACACAGGTCACTGTCCCCACGTGGGTGCAGGAGGGGGTGCAGGGGTTAGGGGTGAAGGGGGTGCAGCAGAGGGGCAGTGGCTGGTAGCACAGGAAGGGAGTGTGGGACTTAAGGGCAAAGGGGACACAGTGTAGGGGTTAGGGCACAGGAGGGGGCAGGAGATAGGGGTGAAGGAGGTGCAAGGGTTGGGAGTGCAGGAGCTGGGGGGAAAGGGGGAGGGGGATCGTCCAGGGGCGATGGGGAAGTGCTAAAGTACAAGTTTTGCCCAGGGCACCATTTCCCCTAACGCTGATCCTTGATAACATTTCTTGCTGGGAGGGGGAGGGGAGAGAGATGAGGCGTTTTCTCTCTGTTTCTTTCCTCTCCATTTTCTGCTCCTTCCTTCAATTCCAGAAACCTCCCTTGTGTTTCAGACTGTGCAGTGACGCCCTCCCTACCCCAGGCCTCTGGAGCCTTTGGAGCAGAAAGATCCCAGGAGCTGAGGAGGAATCCAGGGGTGAGTAGCTGGCAGGAAGGAGTCCTAGCAGCTCTTCTGGGAGTGCAGGGGAGAAATGACTCCCCCTTCTCTAGATTCTCCCCATGGGGCTCTGGGGAGCAGGGAGTGTTGTGTGATTAATTCCATCCAACATCCCCCTTTGATCCAAGCCGAGGGACATCTCAGCTCTGCACGTTCCCCTTGGCAGCACCAAACAAGGGATGTTTTCCACTGCGCAGGAGACCCAGCCAGGGACTGATGTGCTGGAGATATGTTGGGAAAGGGACTGTCTGAATTCCCAAGGCAGGAAACGAACAATCTACAGCGACATCATTAACCACAAACACACTCTAACCATGATCCAGCCAGTAGGGAAATGGGCAGGAATTCTTGCTGTTCAGCCATGGCCACATGTACAGAGCTGCACAGCAGTGAGTGTGCTGGGGAAGCTGGTCTGAGCAAACAATTGGAAATGACCCTTCAGTGAGAACAGAACCAGAGTGTAGAAAGGCCCCTGTGTTAAGTGGTTGTGGCTGAGGGCTTAGGGAGCTGGGGTATGACACCATAGGGGTCTTTCTGTGGAGGTTTGATTTTTGCCAGCTAGGGAAGGCTGGTGTGTGGTGTCTTCATGGCTGTACTTTCAGTGATGCAGGTTTCTCTATCCCATTGTTCCACGGGCATCCTACTAGATTGCCAGCTGCCTTTCAACTGCAGTGTGGAGACTGTTTGTGTGCGGGGAGAGACAGTGTGTGTGTTGAGGTAGGTAAGACCGGATCATTATTATCCCTACTTGAAAGAGGGAGAAGCTAAGGCTGAGAAAGGAGAATTGACTTGTCTTAGGTCACACAGCCAGTCAGTGGCAGAGTTGGGAAAAGGACTCAAGAGCCCTGATTTTGAAACTAACCATCAGATCTTGAATTTCATACATGGAATGACCTGAGTAAAGTGCTCTCACATGAGCTCAAGACCAACAACAGTGCACAGTAATTATTCAGCAAGTATTTGAGGAGAACTGCAATGTTAGAGAGAATCACGAACTGCTCAGAGACCATTAATGCAGAGAAGCAGCAAAATTCTTCAAATATATGACTGGTTATGACTTATTTACTTGGTCTTAAAAGAGAAGAAAAAGGACCTGAGTCTCCTCCTTGTCAATAACCCCCTGCTCAGCCAATCAGGGTAGAGACTGAGGAAGGGAGGCTGAGGGTTCTCACCAGAGGCCAAAGGACGGCCCAGGTCACTGGTGGGGATCACTGCCCGAGCACTATCTCAGCCGCACATTTTTGGGTGGACCTCCCAGAGTGGGAGCTACAGAGCACTCCCCCGCAACACACACACGCACGCACACACACACACACACACACCTCACTCTTGGTGTTGGGAGGGGAACAGGTGAAAGGACAAAAGAAGCAAGAGACAAAGAGAAAGGAGGAAGGGATGGATGGAGGAAAAGGTGAAACAAAAAGGACAAACCCTAATGTCCCCAGTGATTCTAAGGGACAAAATCTCAGGTGTGGAATAAAATTCAGCCTCCTTAAGCTCGTGTTTTCCATGCCTAGAATTCAACTGTCACCAGATGGATCAGACTGAACAGGTTTCAAACCTCGAGGAGGCTCTTACCTTCTAAACAGGGACCTCTGTTTTCTAGTAAAATCAGGCAAAGGGAAGGAGAAAACTTGAAAGAGGTTCCTCCTGGCGCTCACGTACGTGAACCCGAATACTCTCTCAGTCCTCAAAGAGAGACCTGGAGAAGGAGACTTGCTGAAGCAAAGCCACAGGGGTCTCTGAGGTTTCCCTGGCCCCTCACCCCTCTCCTGCCTGGCTGATGTCAGCATCTCTCTGTGAGGTCATCACTTCCCCACCACCTTTGACCAATAGTCTGAGGTCCTGCAAAAGGCTTTTGTGATGTCACTGCCACACCCCTCCCTTGCTGTGCTAATGTCCTGCCCCTGGCCAGGCACTTTGGAGGTTTGAGCTACTCCCTGTGGATCACCCCACTCAAGGAGCGTTCGTTCTAGGAAGCAAGCCAGTAGTTTTGGATCATCTGCAAATTTTGTCACCTCACTGCTCAGCAGATCATTTATTAATATGTTGACTAGTCCTGGTCCCAGTACAGACACCACTAGATACCTGTTTCCATCCTGAAAACTGACCATTTAGTCCTACCCTTTGTTTCCTATCTTTTAACCAGTTATTGATCCACGTGAGGACCTTCCGGAGGTGAAAGTAAGCCGGTATGTTACGGTATGGGGTACTGGCAAGAGCCAGTACGCTGTGCCAGCCCGGCCCGTCTTCCCCAGGCTGGTGATTTAAAGGGTCCATGGCTCCCTGCTGCGGTCGGAGCCCCGGTCCCTTTAAATCACCTTCCAAGCCCCCCTGCCAGAGCCCCGGGGAGCAAATCACTGCCGTGGATGCTGCTCTCTCCCGCTGTGCGAACACAGAGCAGGGGCGGCAGAAGCTTCCTTACAGTGGGGGGGGCACTGTTATCCGAACTGTGGCACCCCCATGACACTCCTTCCTTAAGGACCCCCACTCACAGCACCTCTCCCCTCGAGGCCACACCCACAGAACGCCTCTTCCCCAAGACTGCACCCTTCCCCCCCTCCATCATTTGTCCTAACAGCCAGCAAAGAGTGGTGTGGCCATGGCCCTCTAACCCTCCTGTTCCAGCACCCCTGACACAGAGCTAAGCAGGCAGCAGTGTGTACGTGTATGTGTGTGTGTGTGACAGAGAGTGCTGTGCTGTGCTGAGCTGAGCCAGTGAGAGAAGGGGGGCTGATGTCGGGGCTGTCCCCTGCCTCAGGACTGGTTGCTTCCAGCAGCTGTCTGAACTTAGAGACAGTGTGCCGACACACTCACTCTTCCGCAACACACACACTGTCTCTCCTCCCCACACACACACGCTCTCTACCCCACCACGCACATTGCAGTTGAAAAGCAGCTGGCAATCTAGTAGGATGCCCATGGAACAATGGGATAGAAAACTGTATCATGTGATGCTGTACCAGCCCGTGAGGCATTGCAAACCCTTCCCAAAGCACCCTGCAGCCAGTTGCACAGTGGGATAGCTACCACAATGCACTGCTCTCTGTGGCCATCCAAGAGATGCTAGCATGGATGTGCTCTGGTGACACAGGATGGACATGCAACAGCTGTTCAATTAAAACAGTTTAACTAAAGCCACATCACCCTTTAGTGTAGGCCTAGCATGAAAGTGAGACAAGACCCAGCTCCACTGAAATTAAAGGACCACAACTTCCTCTGTAGTTGGCAGGACTGGAATCTGCACAGGGAGACCACAATGGATTTCTAGCCCATTGCCGTAACCACTTGGCCACAACTACTTGCTTGACATGTGGCTCTCACTGCACTCTAGTTCTGTTCTCACTGAGTGATCAATTCCAGTTGTTTCCTCAGACCAGCTTCCACAACGCACACACTGCTGTGCCGTTGTGTAAGTGTGTCCATGGCTGAACAGCAAGAATTCCTGCTCCTTTCCCTTCTGGCTGGAGCATGAGGAGAGTGTGTTCGTGGTTAATGACGTTGCTGTAGCTTGTCCATTTCCTGCCTTGATCATTCAGACAGTCCCCTTCCCGCCATATCCCCAGGGCTTTGCCAGGGGGTTGGTGGCTCCTTTCTTTCCTCACCCTGGAGTAAACTCAGCTTTTTATTCCATCCTTGATGTTTCAAGGAATAACAACAGATGACCAAAGAAAGAGGTGGACAGAGTGGGTCTCAGGGGAGGGGTCAGAGAGGTGTGGGCGGTGGGCAGGTCAGGCCAGGGGAGGGGGCAGAGAGATGTGGGTGGTGGGCAGGGCCGTCCTCAGGGGAGGGGTCAGAGAGGTGTCCAGGTGTTCCTGGAGAGATACACAGAAGCAAACTCCGTGAATCTAAACAGAGGGAGTCCACCCTCTCTATTTCCAGTCCTGGAAACACAAGCACTTCCCTCCTCACCCAGAGGGAATGTAAAGTCAGGCTAGTAAATCTAACACACACAGATTTCCCCCTGACTTCTTCCTCCCAGCAATTCCCTGGTGAGCTGCAGACTCAGTTCCCTGGAGTTCCCCACTAAAGAAAAACTCCAACAGGTTTTAAAAGAAAGCTTTATATAAAAAGAAAGAAAAATACATACAAATGGTCTCTCTGTATGAAGGTGACAAATACAGGGTCAATTGCTTAACAGAATATTGAATAAACAGCCTTATTCAAAAAGAATACAATTCAAAGCACTCCAGCAACTATAGACATGTAAATACAAAAGAAAAAAACAATAACCCTTATTGTTTTTATGAACTCTGTACTCACAACTTGGAAACAGAAGATTAGAAAGCAGGAAATAGAAATCCTCTCATAGCTGAGAGAGCATAGAGGCAGAAGACCCAAGAACAAAGGACTCACACACAAACTTCCCTCCACCCAGAGTTGAAAAAATCCTGTTTCCTGATTGGTCCTCTGGTCAGGTGTTTCAGATACTTCTTTCCAGGTGAAAGAGACGTTAACCCTTATCTATCTGTTTATGACAGAGGTACAAGCAGTGGGCAGGGCAGGTCTCAGGGGAGGGTCGGAGAGGTGCAAGTGGTGGGCAGGGCTAGTCTTAGGGGAGGGGGCAGAGAGGTGTGAGCAATGGGCAGGGTGGGTCTCAGGGGAGGGGGCAGAGAGGTACGAGCAGTGGGCAGGGCAGGTCTCAGAGGAGGGGTAGAGATGTTTGTGTGGTGGGCAGGGTGGGTCTCAGCTGAGGGGTCAGAGAGGTACAAGTGGTGGGCAGGGCTAGTCTTAGGGGAGGGGGCAGAGAGGTGTGAGCGACGGGCAGGGTGGGTCTCAGGGGAGGGGGCAGAGAGGTATGAGCAGTAGGCAGGGCAGGTCTCAGGGAGGGGGCAGAGAGCTGTGGGCAGGGGGGTCTCAGGGGAGGGCTCAGAGAGGTGTGGGCAATGGGCAGGGTGGGTCTCAGGGGAGAGGGCAGAGAGGTACGAGCAGTAGGCAGGGCAGGTCTCAGGGGAGGGGCAGAGATGTGTGAGTGGTGGTCAGGGTGAGTCTTGGGGGAGGGGGCAGAGAGGTGTGGGCAGGGCAGGTCTCAGGGGAGGGGGCAGAGAGGTGTGGGCAGAGGGGTCTCAGGGGAGGGCTCAGAGAGGTGTGGGCAATGGGCAGGGTGAGTCTCAGGGGAGGGGGCAGAGAGGTGTGGGCAGCAGGCAGACCTTGGGGTAGAGGGTGGAGAGGTGCGAGGAGGCCTTGGGGGAGGAGAGGAGCGAGCAAAAGGTGGACCAACAGGCCTCAGCCAAAGAGGAAGAGCAGGGGTGGGAAGTGGCCAAATGGGAGTGAGGGCAGAGCACAGGTGGGGCCTCAGAGGGAGGAGAATGAGTGAAGGGGGTGGAGTGGGGGGACAGCACCATGGTCTGGGAAGGGCTGCCCAGAGGATTCAGGGGGCCTGGGGCAAAACAATTTCAGGGACCCCTTCCATAAAAAAAAGTTGCAATACTATAGAATACTATATTCTCATGGGGGGCCCCTGCAGGGCCTGGGGCAAATTGCCCCACCTGCCACCCCTCTGGGCAGCCCTGCCCTCAGCCTCTTCTTGTAACTCCTCTGTCCCCTAATCATTTTTGTTGCCCTCCCCTAAACTCTCTCCAATTTGTTTCTGTATTGGAGGGGGGACGCGAAAACTGGACGCAATGCTCCAGATGTGGCCTCACCAGTGCTGAATGAAGGGGAATAATCACTTCCCTCGATCTGCTTGCAATGCTCCTACTAACCTAGCCCAATATGACCAGTTCCCCATATTGAATGCAGACACAGCAATATTTGATAAATTGGTTCCTGTCCATTCAGGAGGTTATTTCCCACCTATTTATAAATAATGAAGATGCTCTAAGTGGAGGGGAGAGAGCTGTCCTGTCAGTGTAGTTAACCCATCTCCCTGAGAGGTGGTAGCTATGTCACTGGGGGAAGCTATGTTGGTGGGTGTGCAAGCTGTGGTGTCTACATGTGTATATAAAGTTTAATCAAACCCCATTTTTAAAACCCCTGTGGTCTGGGAATAGAAAAGGAGCTCTCTGAGGCAGAGCCTGTCCTTCAAAATCCTTAAGATCACTGACTTGCATTTGTAAATGTCATGGGAGTATAGCTCAGTGGTAGAGTGCTTGACTGCAGATCAAGTAGTCCTTCGTTCAAATCCAAGTGCTCCCTTACAAACCTGTTCTTTCAATAAAAGTGATTCCATTTCCAGTATGTTCAGGAGCTCCACTAAATAGGGGTCCCTGAAATGAATAGACACACTCAATATTTTCCTGTGCAAATGAATAAAAACCTAGCAAACATGTCCCTCTGCTGAAATCAGTTCCAATCCTCTAAGTGTCTAGGTTTGTTTTCATCAATTAAATGAAGACACATTTGCAGGTCCTTGGCCTCCATGGGCTACAATGTGCAGAAGAACAAGAACCACATCCACTTGGGAGGAATGGACTAGTTTCTATTACATTTGGTAAATAAGTTGCCACTGGGACTGAAAACTCTACTGGAGATGGACAGGAGCCTGTTACAAAAATAAAATAACCAAGATTTACCAAACTCCCTGTTACACATTCAAACCTCTCTTTGTGCACACAGTATCAATTGGGGCTCTAACAAATGTTAACCTTCCTGTAACACAGATCATTGTTCCTTGTAACTTTCAGATGCATTCAAATGGCAGCTGTTTACAGGTCATGGGCTGCTAGTTCATGAGCAGGAGCAGAGTCTCTGTAAGTTTACCAACCATAGAGCTTGTTATGTCTGCATCTAAGTAAGTGCAGAGTTATTTCAATGGCTCCTACACTGATATCTCCTGCCCCTTCTGGCTGGTTAATTGCACTATTTGGAACCTGCTCCTAAAATTGCACCCTTTCTGGGAGTGAGTCAAAACTGCCCAAGGAAACCCCATTGGGTTTCAAGGGCAGTTCAGGCAAGGAGGTGATGGGACAGCACAAGGGTCTCAGAGCTTCTCTTTTATCGGGCCAGAGGCTGCTATTAGCATGACTGTGGGGTTCTATTCCTAGCTGTAGGAGGAAAGGGGTGTCTAGTGGATTAGAGGTGGGGGCCTAGAAGTCAAAGAGAAAACATCTCCCTTTTCAGCTTCAATGCTCATTGAACAAGAACATGGCTTCTCAGGTTTCAGAAGAGCAGTTGTGTTAGTCTGTTTCCTCAAAAAGAACAGGAGTATGTGTGGCACCCTAGAGACTAACAAATTTCTTAGATTCTGTTGCCATCATGTGGCCATTTCATTTCACTTCTTATTGTTAAAAGGTTTGGGTACTTCACACAGAAACGTTATTTCCTTGGGAAAGACGGAGAAGTGGAAGCTGCATTGATTTAATCCTCTGAAAATTAAATAAGGATTAAAATATTCCCCAGACAGCTCAGTCCCAACCGTTCTCCCTCTGCTGCCAGTGAAGCTCAGTTCTGTCCCACAGCCCCAAGAACTGCTAGGTGAAAGTCCTGGGTCTGATGTGCAGTAAGGAAAAAAAAAAGATAATGGATGTACCCTATCTCCTAGAACTGGAAGAAACCATTGAATCCAGCCCTTTCCTTCATTGGCCAAACCAGACAGTCTCTACGTAAAAGAATAAATGGACACAAATCAGATGTCAAGAATTATAACATTCAAAAGCCAGTCGGAGAACACTTCAATCTCCCTGGTCACTCGATTACAAACCTAAAAGTCGCAATATTACAACAAAAAAACTTCAAAAACAGACTCCAACAAGAGACTGCTGAATTGGAATTAATTTGCAGACTGGACACCATTAAATTAGGCTTGAATAAAGACTGGGAGTGGATGGGTCATTACACAAAGTAAAACTATTTCTCCATGTTTATTTGCCCCCTACTGTTACTCACACCTTCCTGTCAACTGTTGGAAATGGACCATCCTATCACTGCAAAAAGGATTTTTTCTCCTGCTGATAGTAGTTCACCTTAACTGATCACTCTCTTTATAGTGTGTATGGCAACACTCATTTTTTCATGTTCTCTGTGTGTGTGTATATATATATATATATATCCCTTCCTACTGTATTTTGCACTGCATGCATCCAATGAAGTGGGTTTTAGCCCAGGAAAGCTTATGCTCAAATAAATTTGTTCATTTTCTAAGGTGCCACAAGTACTCTTCCTTCTTTTTCCAGATAAATTAATGGAGGTTAAGTCCATGAATGGCTATTAGCCAGGATGGGTAAGGAATGGTATCCCTAGCCTCTGTTTGTCAGAGTGGTGATGGATGGCAGGAGAGAGATCACTTGATCATTACCTGTTAGGTTCAGTTCTTCTGGGGCACCTGGCATTGGCCACTGTTGCCAGATAGGATGTGGGGTTGGATGGACCTTTAGTCTGACCCAGTATGGCCATTCTTATGTTTTTATGAAGGGAGGGGCAAAATCCTGTGACAGAGTTTCTCTAGTGTAGTGGTTATCACGTTTGCCTAACATGTAGAAGGTGTCTGGTTTGAAAGCAGGCAGAAACATGATGGCTTAATTTTCCCAGCTCCTACTGGCCTGTCCCTACTGTTGTAGGAGCAGTGGTGATTTCTATGATCAAAAGGTCTCTTATACTTCCCCTGCTCCCACTTGTGTCTCCTCTCCCTCTCCGAATGCCCGTGAAGTGGCTTTACCCTTCTCGCTCCCTCCTGGACTACTCAAGGGATGAATGGGCTGGTTGAAGAGCAGAAGAGCTTCCAGGCAGACAAGGTGTCTGGGACTCTAATTAGGCAGCACTCACACACCCAGAGCATGGACACTGCCCAAGGTGGAGTGTGACCAACCAGATGCAACCAAGTCATCTCTGGTTGCAGACCATTAGGTGCAGGTCCTTAAAAGGAGAAGGGGCCATGTGCTCAGGAGAGCACTCACAAACTTGTACCTCCAGTGAATGCCCTTTGCCCGGACCGCCTGGCCAGTGGTTCTCTGCGTTGTATTTCACTGTGCCTCAGGAAGACTTACCTTCATCGCACCGTCCATAGCTGTGCTGTGGGACACTTACCTTGCAGAATCCTGACATGTTCAGTGCTGTGCCTGTCCTGGGAGCGTGAGTATGTGAGTGTGAGTGTGACACTCCCCTCCTTCTTCTTTTGAGCTTAGCTGTCAGTATAATAAATGTGCTGCTTTCTGCCAAACTCTGGTGGGTCATTAGTCCTCCCTACACTTACTAGCTGGCCCAATTTTGGGTAACACCTGCGATAAACTCAACCCCAGCAGGATGGAGGGTGGTGAAATGAGCTGAGAAAAAGCCTTAGCTTCAGTATCTCCCATACGGTCCATGCTGGAGCTCTTTTTTGATTCTGGGACTGCATGGTCACCTGTGCTGATCGGTGCTCCACGCTGGGCAAACAGGAAATGAAATTCAAAAGTTCATGGGGCTTTTCCTGTCTACCTGGTCAGTGCATCCAAGTTCAGATTGCTGTCCAGAGTGGTCACAATGGTGCACTGTGGGATAGTGCCCGGAGGCCAATACCGTCGAATTGCAGCCACACTAACTCTAATCCGACATGGCAATACCAATTTCAGGGCTACTCCCCTCGTCGGGGAGGAGTACAGATATCGGTATTAAGAGCCCTTTATATCGATATAAAGGGCTTTGTTGTGTGGACGGGTGCAGGGTTAATGCAATTTAATGCTGCTAAATTCAATATAAACTCGTAGCGTTGACCAGGCCAGTGAGAGCAGCAGGTTTCCCCTATTGTTTCTTGCACTTGTTTTCTTCACTAGCTTTTCCTCTGCCCCAAGTTGCTCTTGTTACTTGTGAGCCTGGCTAGCTCAGTTGGCAGAGCATCAGACTTTTAATCTGAGGGTCCAGGGTTCAAGTCCCTGGTCAGGTGATAAGCTACTCACCAAGCTCTTGACTGTCTTTCTGGAGTCCTCTTTGATGTTACTTTTTCTCTTCAGGATTTTCCCTTTCCTCAGAAGGGCCTTATTCTGTGTGGGTTTGAAGGGGCAACTTCCTGACAGCCCCTTTGTCCTTGCAGCCTGGAGGAATAAAGGCCTCTGGGCATATAGCATGTTCCTTCCCTGCACACACACACACATACAAACACGCAGAATATCCCTAAGGAACTAGAATCACCTGCTGCCTTCCCCTTTCCTGCTGGATCCCCAAACGAGGATGCTCTTCAGCCTAAACCCATGTCCCCTCTTTTCCCAGTGCCCCTCAGTCCCAACCCTTAGTCCCTCCTATGCACACTGCTCCTCACTCCCAACCAGAGCCTACTCCTCTTCACCCTTCTCCTCTGTCCCAACCCACAGCCCCCTCCTTCCCTCCAGCAGCAGGTGCTTTAGACCCCCCCTCAGGAAGATTTTCTTGCAAGGTTTCATGTATGAATCTGCATGTGGATTTTACGGTATGTTGGAAATATGTTGGGTTGCTTGCCGAAATGATCACTTTTGGCTGGTGTTGGATTCCCAGTCTCCTTGTTATTAGGGCAGGAGAAATAAAGGGTTGTTATCCTTGTTGTGTGAATCAAGGGCAGCACAACTGTACTTGGCAGACCCCAATTGAGGGACTCACTCTCAATTCAATAGCACTTGCTAGGCAGTGGACAGGGGTTCCAAAGCCAAGTGGGCTGGGGCTTGGGTCCTAATACTAAAATTTAGATGTTAGACCAACTTTAGGATAGGATGGCTGTGGAGGGATGAGTGAGTCCCTAGACAGCACAGTGAGTACGGTGCCTTCTTATTTTCCCTCTTTTCCACCCAGGATGGTAGGTGAACTCTACAGAGGCACCTCTGGGCTTGCACTGACTAAGGACAACAGCTGTGAGTAGGGTGGAGAGAGGGGATGGCTCATGTTAAAGGACTTTTGGTTGCTGGACTTACGAACCGTAGGAGGAAGGACACTGCCCAGCTTATTTGGGAGTGGGTCTTTTCCTCATGGTTTATGTTTATGTGTTGGGGCTGCTGACATGACCTCTGCTAACCCTGGGCTTACGTTGCAATGTAGACATACCCTGAGAGGGCATCTATACTGTGACAAAATCCCTGTGGCCTGTCTGGCCTGGATGATCTGATTTGGATTCCTGGGGCTCAGACTGGAGCCTAGACTCAGAGACCTTCACCCTTCGTGGGGTCTCGGAGGCTGGGCTCAAGCCCAAGGGTCTACACTGTAATTTTATAACCCTGCAGCACAAGCCCCACAAGCCTCAATCAACTGACCCAGTGTTTGAGAATAGTGACTTGGGTGTGTTAATGGCAGTGTAGACATAATGCTAGGCTATGTCCACACTGCAATGAAACACCCAGGGCTGTCCCATGCAAGCTCAGGCTCCCAGGGCTTGGGCTGTGGGGTGGTAAATTTGCAGTGTAGACATCTTGGCTCAGGCTGAATACCGGGCTCTGGACCCCACAAGGTTGGAAGGGAGTTTAGCAAGCAAAAAAGGTAAAATGGCAGTGGAGTATTACCGTGGACTCAATGGCATTTCTCCATTGGTCTGTCTGCTTTGAGGAAGGGACAATAACACGTCCTGCTGCATTCGTTATTTCAAAGGGCGGTTTAGGATTTTCATTCTCACACACAAATGCACGAAGCAGGACTCAATCCTCGGTGGAAACTAAATGAGCTGCTCACAGATTCTGGCAGCCACAATGAGCCATTTGGTGTGAGAGCCCAGACCTGCCCCTGCCCCAGAGAGATGGGGTCATCTGCAAGGAGCTTGGAACACTGACCTATCAGCTCTTAACTCCCAAACTTTCAGTAACTCTATTGTCAGTGCCTGTGAGTGTAATTTAAACCATGACAACAGCCATACTAGGCTGGTCCAAAAGTCATTCTAGCTCTGTGTTTTGTCCTCTGACAGTAGCCAATACCAGGTGCTCCAAGAGTTACTCAACAAGGCATTACTGGGAGTTGAACCCAGGATCTCCTGTTTATAAAACAGGGGCTTTAACCAGCTAAGCCATGGTACCTTCCTGTAGCTAGAGTACACTGTCTGCTCACACCTGACTCCCTGCCATCCCCACCGGGGCCTGATAAGCTTTGCATGTGTTTGGATTCTGCAAAGCAGAGCAGCAGGTGAGGTTTTCCTTGCAAGTTGTGTGTGTGTGAATCTTTGGCCAGGTCTGCACTACAAAGTTATTTCAGCATCATTATATTGCTCAGATGTGTGAAAAACACACAACGCTCCCTCGGTTGGCAGCTTGTGGCTGGTGTACACGCTGCAATGCCACGTCTGGCGACAAAACTGCCCTGTTTTGGTGACAAAATAAAACCACCTCAAAGAGAGGCCTGGAGCTTTCTGCAGCAAACTTAAAGTGACAAATTGTCAGTGTAAATGCTGCTGGTCATTATATCACCATAACTGGCCTCCACCAGTATCCCGTAATGCCTGCCGTGAACTCTCCTGCCCTGCATTCCTGCTACAGAGGCTGGGCCCCTCCCCTTTCATAGCTCCAGAAAGTTCTAACAGCTGAGCCGCTATCTGCACTGGGATTAGGTTGATAGAACTGCATTGCCAGCCTAAGTAATGTAATTAGACCAACCTAATTTTGTAGTGTAAACCTGTCCAAAGAATCACACACACACCTTGGGAGCAAAACTTCACCTTCTCCTCTGCTTTACAGAAGCCAAACACGAGCAACACTTGTCAGGGCCCAGTAGGGCTTGTGAGAGAGTCAGGTGTGGGCAAACGCAATGTTTTAAATGACAGCTTGCACCATGGCTTAGCTGGTTAAAGTACCTGTTTTGTAAACAGGAGATCCTGGGTTCAACTCCCAGTAGTGCCTTGGGGAGTGGCTTTTAGGGCACTTGGTATTGGCTACTGTCAGAAGACAAAATTCAGAGCTAGATGGACCTGTGGTTTAAATTACACTCCCAGGCACTGATAATAGAGTGACTGAAAGTTTGGGTGTTAAGAGCTGATAGGTCAGTGGTCCAGTCCCCTCAATGTGGTTTTACCATTTCCACTTGCTAAACTCCCTCCAAACCTCTATAAAATTACAGTGCAGACATATGGGCTTGAGCCCAACCTCTGAGGCCCCACGAGGGATGAGGGTTTCTGTACCCAGGCTTCAGTGTGAACACAAATATCTGCACCACAGTTTTTAGCCTCTCAGCTTTATGTCCATGAGCCCAAGTCAGAAGGCCCAGGCCAGCCATGCTGCCATCTTTATCCCAGGAGAGATGGATTCTAAGGGTACGTCTCCATTGCAATGGAGCCCAGGTGTGGCACGCTGTGCTCAAAGCAGCACCTGGAAGCCCCATATTCACCACTCTCATATAATGATGACATGGTTAGTACAAAGTCTGCCTGGTGAGGTATCATTTCAAAGTCTTGATCTATTGAACATTAATATCTTGTTGGATTGTGTGTGCTCACATTGGTTGAGAAGTTATGAAGTTTTGCTTTGCGTGCATTACTGAGATATGTCGTGAGGTTGAGAAATGCCCACCACCAGCCTTTCAGGTGCGACAAGGGAGGAGCCAGACTCGCTGCTGGCCCATTGAAGGTATCCACATTTCCAAGGACTATCCCAGGAACCGTGTACAATGCAGGCTTCTCTGAGATAGCACAGAGACAATGGACACTGCTTGACTCACATTGTAGCAAAGGAGCTTCCTATCAAGTTGGAAGAAACTATGAAAGAGGGGAAGAGACATCATGACTTGGCCTCTCTCCCCCACAACTCAGCAGCTGGAAACACACCTGGAGGAGAAAGACTGAACTGAACTGAATCAGAAGAGAATAATAACAATAATACTTTCAAATCAAAGTCTCCAAACAAACTAGTATTGGTTTTTCAGCAGAAAATTTTCAGTTTGGGGAATTTAGTTTTCTCAGTCAGACCTTGCCAAGAAAAGCAGGGAGAAAATGTTTGAGTTGCCTCCTTCAGAACAGCTTGGCCTAGACACTAGCTCTGGTTCACTGCTCTGGCCTTGCTCGGGTTGAGGGTATTTTAATAATTTGGGCAGGTCCCAGGGTGTTTGGGGGAGATGATGAGGATGTTACCTTTTGAGATAAAAACTAAGAAATACACCACTAGAGAATTTTTTTAAAGAAAACTGGGATTTAGACATTTTATTTAAAGGAAGGGAGTTCTGAGTAGGTTTTGTTTGCAAGAAGCAACATTGTTTGATCTGTCATTGTACCAAAGGGGGAAGATGGTTTTTTACAAAGGAAGGATGAAGACTAAACACATCTGATAAGGATGGGATTCAAACCCATGCATGCAGAGAACAATGGATTAGTAGTCCATCACCTTAACCACTTGGCCACCTCATCTGAGCTGTCAAGAGCAAGACAGGAGGAGAAATCTAAGGCCAGCAGAGATAGGGACAATAAGGAGTTTTTAAATACTAAGTGGAAGCAGGGGCTGAATGAGCTCCCCCCTCACATCTAGTGAGGAGCTGGGGGAAAGACTTCAGGAACAGACCGTGTTTGCACAGACACACCTACTCTACCTAGGTGTGCAGCATGATGGGGCCGCTTTCCCAAAGTGACCAGTTTTGGCTGGTGGTGGGTTACAAATCACTTTAGGATTGAATGGAATGAAATGTTGTTATCCTTCCTGTATGAGTGAAGGGCAGCATAACATACCTAGTCCGTCCTGATGGAGGGGTGGGTGGGTGAGGAATAGCTTTTATTGGACTTTGTAGAAGTGATTGAGAACATAACCCTAAACCAGTGGTCCTCAAACATTTCACCTTGTGCTCTCTTATCCATGGCTGTGGACTTTTGGAAGCTGCGGTCAAGAACCGAGGCTGGGAGTGGGGCTGTTGCTTGCCGGAGAGAGAGGTGCAGACAGGTAAGGGGGTCAAGGCTAAGCTGGAAGCCAGAGCCCTAGGCTAAGAGTAGGGTTGGGGAAGAGCTGGGACAGCGTGAGGCTGAATGGTGCTACCTCCATGGGGTCTGGCTCAGGCCCTGAGGTGCCCCCATGAATGTTCCTCTGTGCCCCCTAGGAGTCATGCCCCACATTTTGGGAACCACTGAACACTACTCGCTAAGCAGGGGCTAGTGATGCCAAAGCCCAGGGAAAAGGAGAACAAGTGCGGGGCCCCCAGCACTGAAACCATGTGAAGGGGCTGCAGAAGAGGGGCAGTGGCTGGTGGCACGGGTAGTTAAGGGCAGAGGGGGCAGGAGTTAGGGGTGAAGGAGGTGCAAGGATTGGGAGTGCAGGAGCTAGCAGTAAAGGGGGAGTGGGGATCATTCAGGGGCAATGGGGAAGTGCTAAAGTACAAGTTTTGCCCAGGGCACCATTTTCCCTAATGCTGGTCTGAGCAAACAATTGGAAATGACCCTTCAGCGAGACCAGAACCATAGTGTAGAAAAGCCCCTTTGTTAAGTGGTTGTGGCTGAGTGCTTAGGGAGAGGGGTTAAAAAACAACAGGCATCTCTCTGTGGAGGTTTGATCCTTGCCTGCTAGGCAAGGTTGGTGTGTGGTGTCTACATGGCTGTATTTTCAGTGTCTGATTACGTATGGTGCCACAGGGAGCCAAGTCTAAACATATTCAGAGGCTCTATGCCAGGGTATCTCAAATTTCCTTCCACTGAAAAAAACCTTACTACATGGCCCTGGAAAGAGGGACCAAGCCCCTCCACACTGAGCAGAGGCAGAGGAGACAAAGCCTGAGCCCTGCCCCAGTTGGGGGAGGGTGAAAACCAGAGCTTGAGAGATTCAGCCCTGGGTGGCAGGGCTCAGACTTTTGGCTTCAGCCCCAGGCACCAACAAGTCTAATGCCAGCCCTGGCAACCCCATTAATACAGGGTCACATCCCACTTTGGGGTCCTGACTCATAGTTTGAGAACCACTGCTCTATGCTGAGGGGAGGGAGTTTTCCTGTGGGTGTAGTTGATTCACTTCCCCATGAGGTGGCAGCTATGTCAGTGGGAGAAGCTATATCGGTGAATGTGCAAGCTGTGGTGTTTACTACATTTAAGAAGTTTAATCAAACCCTATTTTTAAAACCACCTATGGTCTGGGAATAGCAAAGGATGTCGATGAAGCAGGGTTTGTCCTTCAAAGTCCTGGAGATCATGACTCCATGTGCCTATCATCATGGGGGTATAGCTCAGTGGTCAAGTGCTTGATTACAACTCATGTGGTCCTCAGTTCAAACCCCAATGTTCTCTTAAAACTTTCTTTTTTTAAAAAAAAGGAAAACATTTTCATTTCGATTCTCCATTATGTTCAGGAGCTCCACTATACGGGGGGGGCTTGATATGAAGGTAAACATTCAACATTTCGCTGTCCAAATGCATAAAAACCTAGCAAAGCTGTCCATCAGCTGAAATCAGTTCCAATCCTCTAAGTGTCTAGTTTATGTTTTCATCAATTAAACAAAGGTATCATATGAATGTGCATTTGCAGATCCCTCTTCTCCAGGACTATGTTGTGCAGAAGAACAAGAACCACATCCAGTTGGGGTTCAGGATTCTGATGAGCAAAGAGCCAACAAATGTTCTGAGGGCTGGAGAAAAATGCCTTCTAGTGAGCTATTGAAAGAGCTCAACCTGTTTAGCTTATCAAAAGAAGATTGAAAGGTGACTTCATTGAAGTGTTGAAGGGCCTTAATGGAAAGAAAATATTGGGTATAAAAGGGCTCTTTAATCTAGCAGAGAAAAGCATAACAAGACCCAATTGCTGGAAGGTGAAAAGAGACAAATTCATATTACAACTAAGACACAAATATTCAACAGCAAAGATGATTCACCACAGGAACAAACTACCAAGGAAAGTGGTGGATTTGCCATCTCCTGATGTCATTTAACGAAAACTAGATGCCTTTGTGGAATGTGTTTGCCCCAAAAGTAGCTATTGTGTCATACAGGAGGCCTGCGATATGCAGGGGGTCAGGTTAGATGCTCTAATGGTCTCTTCTGGCCATAAAGTTGACTAATTTCTGAAAAACTGAGTGTAGCGCTGGGAGCAGCATCTGATGTGTTACTGTCTAGCCGGCTTGCTTCCTAGAACGAATGCTCCTTGAGCAGGGTGATCCACAGAGAGTAGCTCAAACCTCCAAAGTGCCTGGCCAGGGGTAGGACATTAGCAAAGCAAGGGAGGGGTGTGGCAGTGACATCACAAAGGCCTTTTGCAAGACCTCAGACTATTGGTCAAAGGTGGTGGGGAGAGGATGACCTCATAGAAAGATGCTGACATCAGCCAGGCAGGACAGGGGCAAAGGGCCAGGGAAACCTCAGAGATCCCTGTGGCTTTGCTTCAGCAAGTCTCCTTCTCCAGATCTCTCTTTGAGGACTGAGAGAGTATTAGGATTCACGGACGTGAGCGCCAGGAGGAACCTCTTTTGAGTTTTCTCCTTCCCTTTTCGTGATTTTACTAGAAAACAGCTGTCCCTGTTTAGAAGGTAAGAGCCTTCTCGAGGTTTGAACCCTGTTCAGTCTGATCCATCTGTTGACAGTTGAAAACTAGGCATGGAAAATACAAGTTTAAGGACACAGAATTTTATTCTGCACCTGGGATTTTGTCCCTTAGAATCACTGGGGACATTAGGGTTTGTCCTTTGTGTTTCACCTTTTTCTCCATCCATCCCTCTCTCCTTTCTCTTTGTCTCTTTCTTCTTTTGTCCTTTCACCTGTTCCCTTCCCAACACCAGGAGCGGTGTGTGTGTGTTGCGGGGGAGTGCTCGGCAGCACACACTGTGGGAGGTCCACCCAGAAATGTGGAGCTGAAATAGTGCTCGGGCAGTGATCCCCACTGGTGACCTGGGCCATCCTTTGGGCTCTCTGGTGAAAACCCTCAGCCTCCTGTCCTCAGTCTCTACTCTGATTGTCTGAGCAGGGGGCTATTGACAGGGAGGAGACTCAGGTCCTTGTTGTTCTCTTTGAAGACCAAGGAAATAAGTCAGAACCAATTATATGTTTGATGAATTCTGCTGCTTCGGTGCATTAATGGTCTCTGAGCAGTTCCTGATTCTCTCTAACATTGCAGTTCTCCTCAAATACTTGCTGAATAATTACTGTGCAGTGCTGGTCTGCAGCTCATTTGAGAACACTTTACTCAAGTCAGTCAATGTTTGAAATTCAAGATCTAATGGTTAGTTTGAAAATCAGGGCTCTTGGGTCCTATTCCCAACTCTGCCACTGACTGGCTGTGTGACCTAAGACAAGTCAATTCTCCTTTCTCAGCCTTAGCTTCTCCCTCTTTCAAGTAGGGATAATAATGATCCGCTCCTACCTACCTCACGCTGGGTGGAGGATGGGGATCCATTGGAGAGTGTCACTAGGAGTAGTGCATAATATGAGGTGTCCTATCACGTTTACTCAGAGCAGATTATGACATAATAGAATAGCTGAAATAGTCTTTTTTATTTGTATTTTTTTATTTTGAAATTGTTAAGAACAGCAACTACTTAGCTCAGAGTGAAGCATCTTATCTCATGTTTGTAATCTAAGTGTCTCCTCTTTGTGTGCAACGAGGCAATTTAACACACTCTGACAAACAGGAGATGCTTTTGTTTTGCAACAAAATATTTTTGCAAAGAACTTTCATCCCATTTATTTTGATTTCAAGAAAGAAAGTGGTTTAGTCTGAATGGAATTTTCTGACAGAAATGGTTTCAATTAAATTTCTCCACCATCTCAATTCCTGAGCTCTATCCTTGCCTCTGGGGACAGGGGGTTTGCTGGTTGTTAGAACAGGAGTCAGGACCGGTGGCTTCTCTTTCTGGCTCTGCCACCACCTTGCTATGTAGGCCCTTGGGTAGGTCACTTCCCTTCTCTGGACCTCAGGATCCTCCCCATCTGTCCAATGGGAACAGGGACAGTTCTTGAACTCTGGGCAGTCATTAGCCTGGGTGAGATAAGGGGCGTTAAAACCCTCTGTGAAGGAGAAAGGGGAGTTTCACGGTGTTTAGCACCAAGGAATTCTAAAGTTTGCTAAAATGTCTAGTCTGTGAAAACAAGAAATGGTCGGGGCCAAACTTTTTAACCACTGCCTTTTTTAAAGCCCATTCATGGATGTGTGTCCCTATCCCTTAGGTACCTGGGGTTCTTTGCCCGGAGGAGAAAAGAGGTTCCTGCCTCTGTTTTTGTGGCCTTAACAAACCAGGTGTTGTGCCCCAGTTCTCATCTGAGATCCCTGAAGAAGAACATCTTCCCACCCTTCAACAAGACAGGACCTATCTTTAAAAGGGAACAAAGAGAACTCTGAGACTTACTAGCTCGCCTCACTTCCATAGCTGGAGAGATACTGGAATACATTCTTAAACAATCAGTTTGTCAGCAGCACCTACAGGATAATTTGGTTCTTAGGACTAGTGAGCATGGATTTGTCAAGAACAAGAACAAATCATTCCAAACCAATCCTCTTTCCTTCATGCTTGCTAACGGGGGGATGGGAATAGGGAATGGGGAACCGGGACACAGGCAAGGTTCTGCGGTGTCGGAGCTGGGAAGGGGGATGTGGGGTAAACACTCTGCAGTGTCAGAGCTCATAGACTCATAGACTTCAAGGTCAGAGGGGATCATTATGATCGTCTAGTCCAACCTCCTGCACAACGCAGGCCACAGACTCTCACCCACCCACTCCTGTAACAAACCCCTGACCTATGTCTGAGCTATTGAAGTCCTCAACTCATTGTTTAAAGACTTCAAGGTGCAGAGAATCCTCCAGCAAGTGACCCGTGCGCCATGCTGCAGAGAAAGGTGAAAACCCCCCATGGTCTCTGCCAATTCTCCCTGGAGGAAAATTCCTTCCTGACCCCAAATATGGTGATCAGCTAAACCCTGAGCATGTGGGCAAGACTCACCAGCCGGCATCCAGGAAAGAATTGTCTGTAGGGATGTGGGGTAAACGCTCTGTGGTGTCAGAGCTGGGAAGGGAACACTGGGGAACAGACTTTGTCCGTGTATAGAGATAAGCCTGACTGGTGTGAAAGGCTTTGGAATCTGCTTGCTTGGAAACTAACCCCAGTAAACATCCCTTTGTCTGCGCTTCTGACTTCTAGTCTTTTGCTGCTTGCTGTCTGTGTGACAAGAGCCAGAGAAGTGGGCAGGGGAAGGAAAAGCCCTCTAACAATGACTCCTTGCTCCTCTCCCTCCAGGCTCAGGTGTCAAGGGTGGGCAGGACTCCAGGCTCTGCTTGCGGCATCCTGGCACAGGGGCTGGTGGGGGAGAAAGGATTGTAGATTCTGACCTGCGCTCTGGAGAGGAGGTAATAAGTGAAGGGGCATTTTTGATTCCTCCCCTGCTTCAATGTCCCCAGGGCTAGAATTCTACATTCCATTGGGGCCAAATGAGGGGGTGAAGCCATTTGGTTAATGAAAACCAACGTTCTAAGTGAGGCTTGAACTCACAACCTCAGCACTGCCTTATAAGTACTGTGCACTAATCAATTGCGCCAAGGACCGAGTACCAAAACACTGGTCCCACCCGGTCCCCTCGTCCAACAGGCAGCCTTGGCCCCTGCCCTGGGGCCGCTTTGGCTTTTGCTATCTGTTCCTGTCTCTTGGTGGCCACCCTGTCTGTGCTACGGTGACTAGGCTGTCACAACCCTGTGCTGGAGGAGGTCTTTCAGTCGCTTTAGGCCCACCGCCTCCCCAAATGTCTTTAGCTACGCTGGGGGTTAGGGCGGCGTGGCCGCGTCGCCCAGGAGCGGGTTTCCCTTTTGCACACCCCTGACAGACGGAGCTGTTTTGTCTTCACTGTTCAGGACACACCAACCCTTGGGCCTGGTCTGCACGAGGAACGTAAATCGGCGCGGCTACACCAGTCCGCACCTTGGTGGGAAGAATTCTTCCGTCGACCTAACTCCCGCCTTTCGGGGAGGTGGATGGCCTGCACCAACGAGGAAAACCCTCTCCAGGAGCCTTCTCCGGGAAGAGTGCCCTTCCGTTTGGGGAGATTATGCTGCTTCAAAAGAGAGAAATAGTTTAACTGGGTTTCTCTGTGACAAGGTTGACTTTGTCTTGCTTCCCTTGTGGCTCCTTACAGCAGTTGTGTTCTGAAATCTTTAGGGTTTGACTTCCTTTATGATGAAATCTTGCTGTAACTTTATTCTAATTTGGAATGAGTAACTAGACCTGAGCTTTTTGGTGTGTTATTGGAGGATTGTTTAAAAACCTGGGATTCCACTTTCTGCTGCCTTTCCATTACATTTCCTCTGAAAGCCCACTCAAAGCCTCCACTTCCCACATAACTCTCTCAAACATGCAGTCATCAGGCATACAGAAGATGCTTACAATTTCACTCCATACCAGTCCAGTTCCTTGCTGTTTCCTGTCTAACCACTGCACACAGATGCTGGTATCCCCTCCCTACCCGGAGCTGCTTCCCGGCTTTTGCGCTCAGGATAGGAAAACGAGAATGGAGAGGTAAGCTATGCAGGGAACTCTTCCTCAGCTTGTACTCCACTCACCAAGGGCCTTTCGGGGTCTTCTACGGACTTCAGGTTTCAATTGATTTCCAAGGTTTATGGTCTCATGAATTAGCCATCTCTCCTAATGCAGGGATCCTACGTGTCAGACCAAAGATGGATGGCCCAAAAGAGCTAAGAAACAGAAATAAAGCTGAGCGCTAGGCATTACGTTCAGATGAGCATCCAGAATCTGACTGTGCCCTGGCATGTTCAACGCTGCCGAAAAGAAGGAGCTCGTCAGGTCCCTCTGCTAGCACCCAAATCTGGTGTCTAGTCAGTCTGCTGGGAAATAAGGAAAAGGAAATAAATAGAGAAGCCAGGCAATAACAAGGAAATGAAGAGGTTTGTTGAAGGGGTTCTGTCTGATTTACCATCTTCCCAGCTAGCCATCAAAGTTAAAGACCTAGCCCAGTATCCTGTCTTCTGACAGCTGCCAATGCCAGGTGCCCCAGAGGGAATGACCAGAACAGGGAATCATCAAGTGCTCCATCCCCTGTCGCCTATGCCCAGCTTCTGGCAAACTGGGGTTAGCTAGTGATACCGCTGGCGAAGCACCACAGATGGACCTATCCTCCATGAATTTATCTAGTGCTTTTTTGAAGCCTGTTATAGTCTTGGCCTTCACGACATCCTCTGGGAAAGAGTTCCACAGGTTGACTGTGTGGTGCGTGAAGAAATACTTCCTTTTGTTTGTTTTAAAGCTGTTGCCTATTAATTTCATTTGGTGACCCCCTAGTTCGTGTGTTATGAGAAGGAGTAAATAACTCTTCCTTATTTACTTTCTCCACACCGGTCATGGTTTTATAGACCTCCGTCATATCCCTCTTTAGTCGTCTCTTTTCCAAGATGAAAAGTCCCAATCTTATGAATCTCTTCTTAGACGGAAGCTGGTCCATATCCCCTCATCATCTTTGTTGTCCTTTTCTGAATCTTTCCCATGCCAATAGATCTTTTTTGAGATTGGGGCGATGGCATCAGCACACAGTATTCAAGATGTGGGCATACCATGGATTGATATTGAGGCGATATGATAGTTTCTGTCGTCTTACCTATCCCTTTCTTAATGATTCCCAACACTCCGCTGCACATTGAGTGGATGTTTTCAGAGAAGTATCCACAATGACTCCCAGATCTCTTTCTCGAGTGGTAACAGCTAATTTAGACCCCATCGTTTTATAGGGATAGTTGGGATTATGTTTTCCAATGTGCATTACTTTGCACTTAACAGCACTGACGTTCATCTGCCATTTGGTTATCCCGTCACCCAGTTTTGTGAGATCTCTTTGTGGCACTTCGCAGGCTGCCTGGGACTTAACTATCCTGAGCAATTTTGTATCATCTGCAAATTTTGCCACCTCACTGTTTACCCCTTTCCCCAGATCATTTATGAATAAGTTGAACAGTACTGCTCCCAGTACAGACGCCTGGGGATAAGAGAGGGAAGATCCTCTTCTGACAATGGCAGACCAGGTGCCAGCTCACGCCAAGGCCCCTAGGCCTTACTGAAAAGTGACAAACGCATGGCTGGTAACTAGTCTTGCTCACCTGTTTGTTACTGTTGTTAAAACAGGCATTAGATTCATAAAAATGTGTTTAGTGTTTAGAGTTTATGACAAGCTCGTGAGTTGCTGCATGCATTATTTTCACCTATAATAGCCGTAGCCCATGTTGTAAGGTGATCTATAAGCATTGGCACTACAGCTGTAAACCCCCTTGCCGCCACCCTGCCACCAGTCAGGAGAGAAGCATTACCAAGTGTGAAATGCTAGTTTACCAGAAGAGGCATCATCTCCTTTCCAAAAAGAGAAGGCCCTGACTGAGACATCAGACAAGCCACTGTGGATCATCCATGGACAAAAGACCTCGTTGATTGCTCCCCCTCACACACCCACGAGGAGGCAGAGACATGCACAAACACTTGCCCCCATCAGCTTGAGCTCTGGGGTAAAGGAATAAAAATCCCTGTCAGGAAGAAACTGTTGTCCCCACCCCTGATGCTGCTTGGACTTCATGGAAACAGCATGCCTTCTAAGGGTACAAAAAGAATCCCAGCTGCTTCAACACTTGGGTGGCAAAGTAGAGTCAGGATGCCCAAGAAGAATGTCTATGGCTCCATGTTAACACTATTCTAGTGCCTGAGAAGTTCACACTTGATACGTGGTGGGTGAAATCAAACTGTGGAACACACAAACATGAGGAGCCCCACTGCCTTAGGGTTAGGGTTATGCCATTAGATCTCTTTCAGGGTATGTTTTGGTTCTGAGAGGTAATAGGCTGCTCTGTGTGTGTGTGTGTGTGTGTGTGTGTGGTGTTATGGAGTGAGGTAGCAAAGGTTGGTTGCAGAGGTGGTGCATGTGCCACAAAAATTGTGACACCCCCCTCCCAGCTCTGGTCCCAGAGTCCAGTATTTGCATAAACCCACCTGCTGACCTGTGACTAAGAATTTCACCCTACTAACTCTTCCAGCAAAACAGGCCAAAGAAAGTATGTGCAAGCACTGTACCGCAGCCCCAGTGCTCTTTTCGGTTCCTTCCCACAGAACTTTCACTGCATAGCAGTCCAGTTCCTTGCTGTGGCTTATCTAAGAGCTGCATGCATATGCTAGAGCGTACCCTGAGCTGATTCCTGACTTTTGTGCTCCATACAGGCTTGCTTGTCTGTGGTGCAATGGGTCAGCGTGTTCTGCTGTTAACCAGAAGGATGGTGGTTCGAGCCCACCTGGGGATGGTAATAAGCCCATGCTACTTCTTTGCTTCCCCGAGGCCTGCAGGGAGCCTCCAAAGTCCCATTTTGCTGCCTCTTGGCCTCAGTGCTTTCAGCTGGTGGCCCAAAGAGCGTGCTGGATGCCATTCAGAAACCCATCTCCCAGCAGCCGTGCCGGAGGCTCAGGCTTAATCCTCGAGGCCGAGCACAAAAACTTTCAGCCGTGAACATTGTGCTCCCTTCCCACCTCCACCCAAGTGGCAAGGGAGAAGCGGACGAGACACGCCGGCTCAAAGACGCGTCCCTTCCACTTCCCTGTAGGCTGTGCAAAGCTCTTGGCCTGTCTCATGCCTCGTCAGGAAAGAGCAGCCATGCTGCCCAAGCCTGAGTCACGTGCGCAGCCTGGCCCGCCCCGGCTGACGGCGCGCAGAGCCACGCGAGCCAATGGCAGGTCGAGTCGGTAGCCTCGGCTCTTTCCCCTGACAGCCACACAGCGCTGCCCAGCGCCCCGAGAGCCTCCCTCGTGTTCTCCCGCAGCCCGCCGGGGTGGGTGGGAAAAGGGGACCAGGAAGCACTGCAGCCTCATTCTGGGACAGGAGGCCCTCGCCACGCCTGGACCTCCCTCTTGCCTTTAGCCCAGGCAGCCAGAGGTGCCAGGGAGTTCCCTGGCAGGCGGCTGCCTTAGCGATCTCTTGCTGCTCTGCTGGTCACCACCTTGCTGGAAGGCCCAGAGGGAAAAGAAATGAGCACACACGTAGTAGAGGATGGTTTTGATCCATTGACTTCTGGGCCCAGCACACTTCCGCTGCGCCACTCCACAACCCTGCCATGCAGTCAGCACTATCTAGATTAGTGCCTTACGAGCTCTTGCGCTGGCAGGCAGATGCGCAGGCTGCTAGGCAGCTGCCCTGGTCACAGGATTTTACAGCGTCTACAGGGTAAAAGGGATCTATTTGGGGTTTGGACCCCACTGGGAGCTGGGTAGCTGAGTGCCGGAGACGGGAGCACTTCTTCAACTGTTTTCAGTTAAGCCTTCAGCTCGTGGGGGACGAGGTTCAGCCTTGGATCCGTGTCTGCAGCAGGCAAGCGCCTCTGGCTCAATCGGCCCCACTCGCTGTCTTAGCAGACTAAAACCCGGAGCAAACGCACACGCCTTGCAAAGGAAGAGGAGCCGGGATCTCGAACAAATGTCAACATTTTATTAGGATGACGTTGAAAGAAGTGTATGGTACAGCATTTAGGCGCAGAAGTTTCTGGTGATCAGGGAACAACGTACAGATTACCCAGGGGGTGTGAAGTTCGGTTTAAGATCGGGTGGCATAAGGAATACATAATCTGCAATAGCCCCGACTGAGGGTAAAAGGTTAACGTACAGACACTGAGTTGGGAGGGTGTGTTGTCCATGTGAGAGCTACGTTCAGGTGTGGAGTATAATGAGCGGATACGACAATGAGGATGGCTTGACCCGCGTTTGGTGAGTTTGAACGTTCAGTATTTTTGAATCTTTGCCACAATCTAGTTTAAGCAGGGTCGCTATGAACTCTACCCTGCCATCTGTTGGTGATGTGTTGTAAAGGCCTTTTGAGGCTGATGTCATTTGCATGGTTCCACCCACCCCGGATTGCATGATGGGAGTGCTTGTCCAGAGGGTCATTTCAGCTGCTGTGGGATCCCCAGTCTCTTTGTTATTGGGGCAGGAGTAATGCAGTGTATTTTCCTGTCCGTTTTGGATCAAGGAGAGAGTAACTGTACCTGGCATTTGAAGCCTGAGAGCTTCACCCTCGCCTGAAAAGTACTCACCCATTAAGGGGTCTGGGTTCCAAAGACCCAAAAGTTGGGGAGATAGGAATGGATGTTTGTTTGGTCCCTGGAGGCTTGTGTTTGCTTGCTGGTTTCCTTCTTGCTGTCCCTGGTGTGTAAAGACAGAAGCGTTTTGGAATCTCTTTGAGTTGTTGTTAGTGCTTCAGTTGTTGCTGTTTCATCTTTTTCAGGGTATGTTTTGGTTCTGAAAGGTAAAATGCTGCTCTGTGTGTGTGTGGTGTTATGGGGTGAGGTAGCAAAGGTTGGTTGCAGAGGTGGTGCATGTGCCACAAAAATTATGCCCCCCACCCCAGCTCTGGTCCCAGAGTCCAGAATTTGCATAAACCCACCTGCTGACTTGTGACTAAGAATCTGGTTTCAGAGATTGTTCCTGTGTCACAAAAGCTGTGTCCCACAGCTGATCTCCCAGAGTCCAATCTGCTAATTGTTTTTGCTGTCCTGAGTGGTAAAGAACATTTTCCCCAACTATGGAGTTGTTTACAACTCACAGTGTGGAAATGAGATCAAAACTCAACAGCTTATGTATGTCTAAAAATTGCATTTAAGTATTAAAGACTTGACATCTGTGGCATAGAACCAAGTACATATTAATAATATAAAAAACTCTGTTTTTTAACTAGAGAGATACAAAGAACATAAAATGTGTATTTAGAGATTTTACAAACAATCCATTGTACTAAACACAAATATTCCTTTTCAATCTCTCTTATTTCACTATGCTTTGGAACCCATGTCCCTTGCCTAATGAGTTTATATGTAGGTTCGGGTGAGTCCGGAAATCATGAACTGCTAAGTTCCGTTCTACTGTCTTTGATTCATATTACTGGAATAACTGCACTTTATTACCCCTGCCCTAATAAGAAAGAGACTGGGGATCCCACAGCAGCCGAAATGACCCTTTGGACAGGCACCCCCATCATGCAATCCAGGGTGGGTGGAACCATGCAAATGACATCAGCCTCAAAAGGCCTTTACAACACATCACCAACAGATGGTAGGGTAGGGTTCATAGCGACCCTGCTTACATCCTCCCCCCAGCCAAGAATTGGTGGTCGTGATAAATCACATTCCCTATTATACTAACTCATTGGTATTGAATGCAAAGTTATGGCTAGCAAAAGTAGCCACCCATCTCTGCCTTGTAGCATCCAGCTTAGTCCTTGTTAACACATAAGTCAGTGGATTGTTCTCTGTCCACACCTGAAACTGAGCACCACACAAGTAGTCTCGAAATTTCTCAGTGATGGCCCATTTCAAGACCAAGAACTGCTGCTGGTGGATGGGATAGTGAGTTTCGCTATCAGACAGTCCTCAGCTGGCAAAGCCTACAGATTTACATTTCCTTCCACTTCCTGGTACGGGACTGCTCCCAGACCCTCCAAACTGGCATTAGCATGCAGGATAAACCACTTGTTTGGGTTAACAAGGACTAGGACTTGCACATGAATCAGGCAAATAATTATTTCCCGTAAAGCCCTGTCACTTCTCTCATCCCACCATGTCCCAAATGGAGAAGAGCGGAGCCCCTCCCATGTCCCAGGCCAGAAACACCAGGTTGTGGGGAGGAGAGAAGTCGCAGTCGCAGTCGCAGTCGGTCCAGGTTTGCTAGTGCTGCAAAAGAGAAGATTTCCTTCTTCAATCCAGGTCAACTGGAATTGTTGTTGTAGTGGGAGAGAGATGTCTCTCATCTTTTTCTTAGATGCTTTGGTGAGAGGGGACAGGCAGAGGTTTTTTTTCCTTCTCTGCAGCTCACATCACACATTTCTTCTCTGGTTTTTGCTCTAGCTTGATTTCTCTCTTGCATCTCAGTTTTCTCTTTCTTGGCCTCATTCCAAAGCATTCACAGCCCAATTCTCTATCCTAACCCTGAGTCCTCTATTGCACTCTGAATGTCTCATTCTAACCCCACCTCAGAGTTGGCACCTCTAGAACCAGTGCCTTCATCTCTCTGCACTCCAACTCTCTGTCCCATGTAGCCTGATGTAGGGTGTACTAATAATATTAATTTGGATAATTTGATGAAAATTTAATTGATTAGCTTACATGTTATTTAATTTAATTGACTTACAAAGTTACATTTGCATTACTGCTATTCAGAAGATACATATGGCATTATATGCAACAAAGATTTGGTTAATATACTCACAGCCTTCCTTGATAACCTGGTGGTAAGAGACACAGGACCAGCCTTGCAGTTCAGGTTTCTCAATTCTTAAGTGAAAGATGCAGTGCTTAGAAAAAGCTAGTGTTACTTAGGGTTTACTTGAATATGTTAAACTTAAAATCAAAACCTAATAAACAAAGACTAAAAACTTAGGGAAACCGAACTTAGCCTAGTTCCCTTGAAACTTAAAGTTTAAGAACAAGTACAGCCTGCTGATAGTACATAGAGAGAGAGTGGAGGAAGTAAGTCACAATGATAGAGCAAAGTGCTCTAGCGAGGTGGGTTACCTCTTTTATAGGGCACAAGGGCCAGAAATCCTTCCTCCTATGCCCAAATTTCATTCCTCACCCACAAAACATTAGGGTACATTTACTTCATAGGCTAGTATGTTTGTGCTTGGTGATGACATGAACATATGCACATAAGTTACCTTGTAGTATACCTCTTAAATCTGTGGGTACAACACTGAAAAAAACCCTATATCATTCTCCATTGTCGATTGATCTAGGTAAAGGTCTTGGACAGGCATGGGTACTTATCTATTTAAGTAACATGATAAAGGTCGATTTTCCTCTCTGAGTAAAAGGTCACAATATAGATATGCTAACCTTGCCTTAGCTTAACATACAGGATATCACATGTAGGTTCTCATAAGTCATGTGTCTCAGTCCCCTAATCATTTTTATTGCCCTCTTCTGGACTCTCTCCAGTTTGTCCACATCCCTTCTCATGTGGGTCCCAACCCCAAAAGTACTCACATTTCACCCCATTGGCCCCAAAATGCTGGCTTTTAATATGTAAATAGGGTGCTGCCATGGTCAAGTCACTCCCGAGCTCTTCAGCGGAGCCTGCTGGGAGAGAACAAGGTGAAAATTAGCCAGGATGTCACACAGTCAAATCCCTGTGCTCCCCGCAGGTGGTATCAGAAAGCTCCAAGATGGCTCACTTCCCTTTCTCTCATCAGCTGCAGGCCCCAGGGTTACAAACGCACAAACCAGTTGGGATTCTCCCCTGTCCTCAGGGTGTGAGGCTGCTCTGAGGGGATGGATTTGCACACTTGGGATATTAGTGCAAAGATACAATTTCAATTTCTTGTAGAGAAATTGAAGGGCAATTTATATTTGGTTACTGGGGTGCAAAACACCTTCCTCCTGGGAGAAACAAGAAGTTAGAATTAGAAATTTACATCGTTTGTTCCAATGTTGGTACAGGTTTAATTTTGCTTCTGTGTAGGTTTATTTCAGGCTGTGACCATTTTGGTTTATTGGGTTGTTTTGGTTTTTTTAGTTGGAATGGAGCTTTTAATTGACATTTGCTGGATTCAAATGGCTGACTTGCAACCCC
>NW_022059850.1:0-62999 GCF_007399415.2 Gopherus evgoodei | reverse complement strand
AGCCTGGAGTGCAGGGAAAATGGGGTGGGGTGGAGGGAGGTGGGGAACAGAAGAGACATGTGTGGAGTGGTGAGATGTTGGTCTGGGGAAACTGAGTCACTCCCAGGACATGCTGTGCAAGGGGGAGCACAGAGGCAGGGAGAGAGACCCAGCCCCACAGAGCCCAAGAGGGATATTGGGGCAGGGGAGGGGTTGGAGGGATGAGAGACCCAGGGCCATAGAACTCCCCTGGCTCCCAAGTTTGGAGGGAGTGGGGAACCACCCCACAGCACTCGCTGGCAGCATGGTTGGGAACCAGGGGAGTGGACAAGGCTGGGGCTGGGTCACTCCACTTACCATGCAGTGAGTACAGGGGCAGGAGGGCGGGACTGGGGCGGAGCAGGGTCAAGGGCCATTGGGAAGAGCCAGGCAGCCCCCCCTGCAGCATCTCCCCACCCCAGCTCCCCACTGCTCTGCCTTCCCCCCTGAGCAAGCTGGCACTGCTCCACTTCTCCTGCCTCCCAGGCTTGCGGTGCCAATCAGCTGTTTAGTGTGGCAAGCCTAGGAGGGGAGGAGAATTAGAGCGGGGGCGGCGTGCTCAGGGGAGAAGACAGAACAGAGGTGAGCTGGGACAGGAAGTGGTTCCTCTGCACGCCCCTGCCCTCATTACTTGCTGCGGGAAGCCCTCTCCCCGCACCCCCGCAACCCCCCTCCCCAGCTCACCTCCACTCCACTGCCTCCTCTGAGTGTGGCTTTTGGTTCCCCGAACCACTTGGCACCCTAGGTGGCCGACTAGTTCACCTAGTGGTTGCATCGGTCCTGGACACTGCCTATCAGCAGGATTCCTCCTCCTCCTCCTCAGTAAGATTAAATCTCCACATCTAGACAGCTGGTCCGTCCGCTGCACCACAATCCCCCATGCCTGAGCCTCCCTGCCAAAGCCCTGCACCTGGCTCCAAAGAATTAAGTCTCACATCTCACTGGGAACTCGACTTCTTGTGCTCAGAGAGTCTTGGCCCCCATCAGTAGCTGACCTGAGAAACACAGTGTCTGAAAAAGCAGCAAAGAGTCGTGTGGCACTTTATAGACTAACGGAGGTATTGGAGCATAAGCTTTTGTGGGTGAATACCCACTTTGTTGGATGCATCAGTGTCTGCCTTTTCCAAAGAAGCTCTTGGAGGGCATTTTTTTTAATGTGACCCTGTGGCATAATGGATGAGGCGTCTGATTTTGGATCAGGGGATTGAGAGTTTGAGTCCCTTTGTGGTTGTGTTTGTCCAGTTTTTCCTTTGGGCTAAAAATCCTGCTTCCTTCAGGGCTCGAACCTCTTCTTGGACGCTCAGGCCAGTGCTCTGGCTTCAACTAGAGCCCTGGGAAGGAGTTGGGAGATGGGTGTCACAAAGGCTGGTGCAGGAGCCCCAGGTGCTTCCAGTCTAGCCTTTGCCATTCCTGACTTGCCAAAGAAAATGGGTCGCTTCCCGGGCTAGTGTGTAGAGCAGTTTCCCTCTTCCAAATGGGCACCTGTCCTTGTGCTTGAGGTGGTTTGCTACATGGAGCCTGGGTGTTTCTCTGCTTCTTGCCAGCTGGAGAAAAGCCTCTTGGGGTAAAATCTCCCGCCCCACTGCAAAAGTGAGCACCTTGAGTGGGAACGGTAAGAGGCCCCACCAGGGGGCTGGCCCTGCTTTCCTACCATCTTCGATAATGGCCACAGAGCATCAGCAGCCGCCTCGCATGCTGGTCTGTGGGTGGCCTTCAGTGGGTGTTTGGCATGGCAGGGAGCAGGCTGGCTGGGTGTTTTTGTGCCTGTCTGAAGGCCACACATAGGCTATGTCCACACTACAGGATAATTTCAAATTAACATAAACCGGTTTTATAAAACAGATATTATAAAGTCGATTGCATGCGGCCACACTAGGCACATTAATTCGGAGATGTGCGTCCATGGTCCGAGGCTAGCATCGATTTCCGGAGCATTGCACTGTGGGTAGCTATTCCGTAGCTATCCCATAGTTCCCGCAGTCTCCCCTGCCCCTTGGAATTCTGGGTTGAGATCCCAGTGCCTGATGGGGCAAAAATAATTGTCGCGGGTGGTTCTGGGTACAGCCTCACACCTCCCTTCCTGAAAGCAGCAGACAACCATTTCGCGCCTTTTTTCCTGGGTGACCTGAAAGCAAACGCCATAGCACAGCAAGCATGGACCCTGCTCAGATCAATAGTGCAATTGTGAATGTTGTAAACACCTCGTGCATTCTCATGCAGTCTATGGTGAACCATGAACTGCAAAGGCAGGCGAGGAGGAGGCAGCTACAGCAGCGCGGCGACGAGAGTGATGAGGACATGGACACTGATTTCTCCCTAACCGCGGGCCCCTGCGCTTTGGAGCTCCTGCTGGTAATGGGGGAGGTTCTACCCATTGAACGCCGATTTTGGGCCCGGGAAACAAGCACAGACTGGTGGGACCGTATAGTTTTGCAGGTGTGGGACAATTCGCAGTGGCTGCGAAACTTTGACATGCATAAGAGCACTTTCTTTGAACTTTGTGACTTGCTTTCCCCTGCCCTGAAATGCCATAATACCAAGATGAGAGCAGCCCTCACAGTGGAGAAGCGAGTGGCAATAGCCCTCTGGACGCTTGCAACGCCAGACAGCTACCGGTCAGTCGGGAATCAATTTGGAGTGGGAAAATCTACTGTGGGGGCTGCTGTGTTGCAAGTAGCCAAAGCAATCATCAAGCTGCTGCTACGAAAGGTCGTGACTCTGGGAAACGTGCAGGTCATAGTGGATGGCTTTGCTGCAATGGGATTCCCTAACTGTGGAGGGGCGATAGATGGAACCCATATCCCTATCTTGGCACCGGAGCACCAGGGCACCCAGTACATAAACCGCAAGGGGTACTTTTCAATGGTGCTGCAAGCACTGGTGGATCACAAGGGACGTTTCACCAACATCCATGTGGGATGGCCAGGAAGGGTTCATGACGCTCACGTCTTCAGAAACACTGTTCTGTTTAAACAGCTGCAGCAAGGGACTTACTTCTTGGACCAGAAAATAACAGTTGGGGATGTTGAAATGCCTGTAGTTATCCTGGGGGACCCAGCCTACCCCTTGATGCCATGGCTCATGAAGCCATACACAGGCAGCCTGGACAGTGGTCAGGAGCTGTTCAACTACAGGCTGAGCAAGTGCAGAATGGTGGTAGAATGTGCATTTGGCCATTTAAAGGCTCGCTGGCTCACATTACTCACTCGCTCAGACCTCAGCCAAACCAATGTCCTCTTTGTTATTGCTGCTTGCTGTGTGCTCCACAATCTCTGTGAAAGTAAGGGGGAGACCTTTATGGCAGGGTGGGAGGCTGAGGCAAATCACCTGGCCACTGATTACGCACAGCCAGACACCAGGGCGATTAGAAGAGCTCACCAGGAAGCGGTGCGCATCAGAGAAGCCTTGAAAACGAGTTTCATCACGGGCCAGGGTACGGTGTGACTGCTGTGTTTGTTTCCCCTTCATGAGCCTCCCCCCCTTTATTGACTCCTTCTGTAAGCAACCCACCCTCCCCCTTCGATTACAGCTTGCTTATGGAAATAAAGTCACTATCGTTTAAAAAGCCTGTATTCTTTATTAAAAGTCATTCCCTGTAAGCAACCCACCGTTCCCCTTCGTTTAAAAAGCATGTAATTATAAAAAGAGGAAGTTAATTAACAAGGTATCCCAGGAGTGGTTTGGGAGGAGGATAGGAGGGAAGGAAAAGGCCATTAAGCACATTTCAATGTAATGACAGCCTTTTGGTTGGACTGTCCACGGGGGTGGAGTGGGCTGGTGCACAAAGCCTTCCCCCACGCGTTCTTACACGTCTGGGTGAGGAAGATATGGAACATGGTGAGTACTGAGGGTGGTGAAACATGGGCTGCAGCGGCACTCTGTGACCCCGCTGCTCCTCCTGAAGATCCACCAGACGTCGGAGGATGTCAGTTTGATCACGCAGCAGCTCCAGCATTGCATCCTGCCACTGCTGATCTTCCTGCCTACACCTCTCATCTCGAGCGTCTCTCCTATCCTCACGTTGGTCCCTCCTGTCCTCACGTTGGTCCCTCCTGTCCTCACGTTCAATGGCATCTTTCCTGTACTTTGCTACCACGTCCTTCCACTCCCTCAGATGAGCTCTTTCATTGCGGGTTACTTCCATGATTTCAGAGAACATTTCATCTCGTGTCCTCTTCTTCCTCCGCTTTATCTGAGCTAGCCTTTGGGATGGAGTAGGGAGGCTTGAAAAATGTGTAGCTGCATGAGGGAAGAAAAAAAGGGAGAGAAGTATTTAAAAAGATACATTTTACAGAACAATGGTTATACTCTTTCACAGTGAACAACACTATTCACCTTACATAGCACATGTGAGTTCACTACAAGGTCGCATTTTGCATCTTTTAATATTGAGTGCCTGCGGCTCTGGTGTTACAGATCTCACAGACGTAGGTCCGGGCATCACAATTCAGCTTGCATGCGGTCATGGTAAGGCATATAAGGCATATAGCTTCTCCCTTTGCTGCTTCTTTCCTGTTAACAAGGAGCAGCAGACGCCAACCCCTCCCCTCCCCAATCCAATTCTCTAGAATTGCTTTACCCCTCCCCCCACCGCATGGCTGGTATCATGGAAGATCACTGCTAATCACCCTCCTTTCTCCCCCCCCCACCGCGTCGCTGGTAGCTGGGAAGATTCCTGCTGGCCAAACGCTAAAAAGCTCAGCGCTATCCTTCCTCCCCTCCCCCCGCTTTGCTACGCCCAAGGAAGGCTTTCTTTTAAGCAACAGCCCAGTAGGAAAATGGCCATCTCTCTGTCCCCTTACTTAAATTCCTTAATTTCAACCAGGTTACCATGAACGATATCACTTTGCTGAGGATAACAGAGCGAGATAAAGAACGGATGTTTCTTGAATGCCAGCAATCACCGGGACCATACGCAGCTATGCTTTGTCATTCAATGATACCCAATTACTTGCTACATGCCTGGCGTGGTAAAGTGTCCTACCATGGTGGAAGGAAGAAGGCTGCCTTGCCCAGAAATCTTCTGCAAAGGCTTTTGGAATACCTCCAGGAGCGCTTCATGGAGATGTCCCTGGAGGATTTCCACTCCATCCCCAGACATGTTAACAAACTTTTCCAGTAACTTTACTGGCTGTGAATGCATCCCAAGCCCTCATGGCAAATCAATCATTAAAAAACGCTTGCTTTTAAACCATGTTTTATATTTACAAAGGTATACTCACCAGAGGTGAGTGAAGCTTCCATGGCTTCACTGTCTGAGTTAGTGGCTTGGGAGGGCTGGGAGGGTAATTCCGTCTGGGTCACAAAAAGCTCCTGGCTGTTGGGGCTAACGGAGTGCTGTGTGCTCTCTGCAAGCTCATCCTCCTCTTCCTCCTCCTCATCTTCCCCCTCCGCTGAATCCTCAGCCATGGTTGAGATTATAACCCCCACCTCGGAATCCACAGACAAGGGGGGGTAGTGGTGGCACAGCCCCCTAAAATTGCATGCAGCTCAGCGTAGAAGCGGCATGTTTTCGGCCCTGATCCGGATCTTCCGTTTGCTGCTTTGGTTTTCTGCTAGGCTTGTCTGAGCTCCTTAACTTTCACTCTGCACTGCACTGAGTCCCTGCTGTGGCCTTTTCCCATCATAGCCTTGGAAATTTTTTCAAATGTTTTTTCATTTCGTCTTTTGGAACGGAGTTCTGTTAGCACTGAATCCTCTCCCCATATAGCGATCAGATCCAGTACCTCTCGTGCAGTCCATGCTGGAGCTCTTTTTCTATTCTCAGGAGACTGCATTGTTACCTGTGCTGATGAGCTCTGCGTGGTCACCTGTGCTGATGAGAGCTCCATGCTGCCCAAACAGGAAATGCAATTCAAAAGTTTGCGGGGCTTTTCCTGTCTACCTGGCCAGTGCCTCTGAGTTCTGACTGCTGTCCAGAGTGGTCACAGTGGTGCACTGTGGGATACTGCCCGGAGGCCAATAACGTCAATTTGTGGCCACACTAACCCTAAACCGATATGTTAATATCAATTTTAGCATTACTCCTCTCATTGGGGAGGAGTACAGAAATCGATTTAAAGAGCCCTTTAAATCAATATAAAGTGCATTGTAGTGTGGACGGGTACAGCGTTAAATCGATTTAATGCTGTTAAAATCAGTTTAACTGCGTAGTGTGGACCAGGCCTCAATGGTGGCCCATTTCAAGACGAAGAACTGCTGCTGGTGGATGGGATAGCGAGTTTCGCTATCAGACAGTCCTCAGCTGGCAAAGCCTACAGATTTACATTTCCTTCCACTTCCTGGGACGGGACTGCTCCCAGACCCTCCAAACTGGCATCAGCATGTAGGATAAACGGTTTGTTTGGGTTAACAAGGACTAGGACTTGCACATGAATCAGGCAAATAATTATTTCCCATAAAGCCCTGTCACTTCTCTCATCCCACCATGTCCCAAATGGAGAAGAGAGGAGCCCCTCCCATGTCCCAGGCCAGGAACACCAGATTGGGGGTGGGGAAGTGGTTGAGATGTTCATGACTCAGTCCAGGTCTGTTAGTGCTGCAAAGGAGAAGATTTCCTTCCTCAGTCCAGGTCAACTGGAATTGTTATTGCAGTGGGGGAGGGATGTCTCTCATCTGGTTCTTAGATGCTTTGGTGAGAGGGGACAGGCAGAGGTTTTTTCTTCCCTCTGCAGCTCAAATCGCACACTTCTTCTCTGCTTTTTGTTTTAGCTTGATTTCTCTCTTGCATCTCAATGTTCTCTTTCCTGGCCTCATTCCAGAGCATTCACAGCCCAATTCTCTACCCTAACCTTGAATCCTCTACTGCACCCTGAATGTCTCATTCTAACCCCACCCCAGAGTCTGCACCCCCAGAGCCAGTGCCTTCATCCCTCTGCACTCCAACTGTCTGTCCCATGTAGCCTGAATTAGGGTGTACTAATAATATTAATTTGGATAATTTGATGAAAATTTAATTTATTAGCTTTCATTTTATTTAATTTAATTGAGTTACAAAGTTACAGTTGCATTACTGCTATTCAAAAGATACATATGGCATTATATGCAACAAAGTTTTGCTTAATATACTCACAGCCTTCCTTGATAATAATTTATAACTAAATGATAACCTGGTGGTAAGAGACACAGGACCAGCCTTGCAGTTCAGGTTTCTCAATTCTTAATTGAAAGATGCAGTGCTTAGAAAAAGCTAGTGTTACTTAGGGTTTACTTGAATATGTTAAACTTAAAATCAAAACCTAATAAACAAAGAATAAAAACTTAGGGAAACCGAACTTAGCCTAGTTCTCTTGAAACATAAAGTTTAAGAACAAGAACAGCCTACTGATAGTACATAGAGAGATAGTGGAAGAAGTAAGTCAGAATGATAGAGCAAAGTGCTCTAGCGAGGTGGGTTACCTCTTTATAGGGCACAAGGGCTGGAAATCCTTCCTCCTATGCCCAAATTTCATTCCTCCCCCACAAAACATTAGGGTACGTTTACTTCATAGGCTAGTATGTTTGTGCTTGTTGATGACATGTACATATGCACATAAGTTACCTTATGGTGTACCTGTTAAATCTGTGGGTACAACACTGAAAAAAACCCTATGCCATTCTCCATTGTCGATTGGTCTAGGTAAAGGTCTTAGACAGGCATGGGTACTTATCTATTTAAGTAACATGATAAAGGTCGATTTTCCTCTCTGAGCAAAAGGTCACAATATACATATGCTAACTTTGCCTTAGCTTAACATACAGGATATGGCCTGTAGGTCCTCATAAGTCATGTGTCTCAGTCCCCTAATCATTTTTATTGCCCTCTGCTGGACTCTCTCCAGTTTGTCCACATCCCTTCTCATGTGGGTCCCAACCCCCAAAGTACTCACATTTCACCCCATTGGCCCCAAAATGCCAGCTTTTAATATGTAAATAGGGTGCTGCCATGGTCAAGTCACTCCCAAGCTCTCCAGCGGAGCCTGCTGGCAGAGAACAAGGTGAAAATTAGCCAGGATGTCACTCAGTCAAATCCCTGTGCTCCCCGCAGGTGGTATCGGAAAGCTCCAAGATGGCTCACTTCCCTTTCTCTCATCAGCTTCAGGCCCCAGGGTTACAAATGCCCAAACCAGTTGGGATTCTCCCCTGGCCTCAGGGTGTGGGGCTGCTCTGAGGGGATGGACTTGCAAACTTGGGATATTAGTGCAAAGATACAATTTCAATTTCTCTTAGAGAAATTGGAGGGCAATTTATATTTGGTAAAAATCTTATTTAGTGAAAGGAAAGCTGCAGTGACAGCCTGGTTACTGGGGTGCAAAACACCTTCCTCCTGGGAGAAACAAGAAGTTAGAATTAGAAATTTACATCGTTTGTTCCAGTGTTGGTACAGGTTTAATTTTGCTTCTGTGTAGGTTTGTTTCAGGCTGTGACCATTTTGGTTTATTGGGTTGTTTTGGTTTTTTTAGTTGGAATGGAGCTTTTAATTGACATTTGCTGGATTCAAATGGCTGACCTGCAACACCAGTTTTGACATAGTTCTGCATATTTTATACAGATTTGGCCAGTATTCAAGGATTCAATTCCTTTATAGGAGGTTTTAGTGGTCATGCTTATTTATTTGATGTTATTTTATCATTCTGCTGTAGCACACTTTTTTGATAAAATGTTGAAATTATTAATTTACAGCATTTGTTAGTTTTTATTTTTACAAACAACGTTTTTTTTAATGTTTGGGTTTTAAATTAAGCCTTTTTCGTTTCAATTTTTCATTTAGGTTTTGGTTACTGATGGGATCTTTAAGAGAGGTTTGGATTCAGTACTAAAATTTGGACAGATTTAGAATATTTAAAGTAAACCCTGTTTACTATTTTATTTTAATAAAGTTTGTATTCATAGATTCTAGGGTCAGAAGGGACCAATGTGATCATCTAGTCCAACCCCCTGCACAAAGCAGGCCACAGAACCCTACCCATCCACTTCCATAACAAACCACTAAACTATGCCTGAGTTATTGAAGTCTTCAAATTGTGGTTGGAAGACCTCAAGCTGCAGAGAATCCACCAGCAAGTGACCCATGCCCCACGCTGCAGGGGAAGGCAAAAAACCTCCAGGGCCTCTGCCAATCTGCCCCAGAGGAAAATTCCTTCCCAACCCCTGTAAACCCTGGCTGGGGGGAGAGGAGATGAGCCTGGCCTTTAACTGAGAAGGAGCAGAGGCATGGCCCCCATGAAGGGTGGGGCCAGGTGATGGGGGGCACAGCCCCCCAAATTTTTTGTCTAGCCCATCTCAGTCCCCCACTAAAGGAGAAGAGTCTGATGCCACCCCTGCTGGTCACTGCTGCTCCATGGGAAACATGCTCTGTGCCTTACCCAGATTGTTGGGAAACACACTCTGTGCCTTACCGTGACTGGTCGGTGGGTGTCACTGCTCCTAGAAGGCAGACACATGCTGTGCATTACGCCACCTGACCAGTGGGTGTCACTGCTGTATCAATGGAAACACCTTCTGTGCATTACCCTGAATGACCACGAGGTGTCACTGCTGCTCCAAGGGACACATACTCTGTGTGTTACCCTGATTGGCCACTGGGTGTCACTGGTGCGCCAAGCAAAACACCTTCTGTGCATTACTCTGACTGCCCACTGGGTGTCACTGCTGCGCCAAGGGAGACATAAGAACGGTCAGACTGGTTCAGACGCAAAGTCCATCTTCCCCAGTATCCTCCTGTCTTCTGACAGTGGCCAGTGCCAGGTTCCCCAGAGGGAATGAACAGAGCAGGGAATCATCAAGTGATCCATCCCCTATTGCCCATTCCCAGCTTCTGGCAAGCAGAGGCTACAGGCACCATCCCTGCCCACCCTGGCTAATAGTCCTTGATGGATCTATCCACCGCAAACTTATCTAGTTCTTTTTTGAACCCTGTTATAGTCTTGGCCTTCACAACATGCTCTTGCAAGGAGTTCCACAGGTTAACTATGCAACTGCCCTGAGTTTACTCCCATCCTCCCCTGGCCAGGTTGTATATGGAAAAGAGGATGAGGATGAGGAGAGCCATGATGTGTCTGTCAGTGGCTGGTGCCTCAGTTTCCTCTAGGCAGCAGTGCTGCAGGCTCCTTTGGTCTGTGCCCATGCAACTGTGTCTGGGGAAGGGGGAGTAGAGGCTCATGCTTCCCAGCCCCATGCCCCACCCCCAGCAGCTGGGGAATCCAGGCCAAATTTAACCCTGGTAGCTGGGCCGGGATTAGCCTGGGCTCGGGTAGGACTGGGGAGGAATTGGGAGGGAGACAGATGCACCTGCTGTGAGGGAAGATCCTCCCATTCCCTGCCAACCCCCCTCACTCCATGCAGCACAGCACCCCCTAGCATTTTTTTCTCTGTCATGGGAGCTGTTTGCTGCTTGCTTCTCCCTTAGCATCATCTCTCCCCACCCTGGAGCACTGGCATTGCCTGTCCTGTGCAAACAGGCAGGCCCCGGTGTGCCCCATGGCACTGCCCTGCAATTGTGGGGGCAACTGTTGGATGGAGCCATATCGAAATATAGGGGTGGACAAAGCTGGGGACCAGGACTCCTGGGTTCTCCCTTCAAATGTGGGAGGGGAGTGGGAATTGGGGGTAGAGTTGGGGAGGGGCACGGCTGGGATCCAGGGCTCCTGCTTTTTCTGGTTTTCTCCATCTCCTGCAGCAGCCTTGGTCCTTTCAGTGCATTTCTTGTTCCAGATTCATTTGCTGACTTGTGTAACTCACCCCAGAGGTGGCTGCATCTCAGTGTTGGGTGAGGCACCCTTGGCTGCATCACCTCCTAACCGCGTCTCTCTCCCCCTGCAGGTGACTCTGCAGCACTCGGCAAAGATCCACAAGATCATGGGGCACTTTGAGCACTGGGCAGGCAGGGGCCAGGTGCCCAGCCCTCCCTCCAGAGAATGGGACCCAGCACCCCCTACTTTTTACAGGGATTAAAAACGGGCAAAGGGGGGCAAATCAGAGGAGGAGGGTGGCCAGGATCTGAGCAGGGGGTGGAAATTCACTGGTCAGGGGGTTAATCAGCTGGAGGCACAGTTAGGAGAGGGGTTGAAGGGCAACGTCAGGGAGCGGGGAAGGAGCTGGAGGTAAGCCCAGGGGGAGACGCTGCCAGAGGGTTATACCTCGGCACAGGCAGGGGCAGAGGGGTAACAGTTATCCCGTTGGGCTGAGACTCCAGTATTTGCAAACATGGGTGGGGGGAGCAGAGGGCTTTTTTATTTCCTCTCTCACAGGCAGCACCTCTCAGCATGGGCTTCCCAGGGCTGGGCTCTTAAAGGCACAGGCATCCCACTGCCTAGACACTGCAGCTCCTCTCTGATGTAACCTACTGAGGTGCTGCAGTAGGAGACTCAATTCAGTGAAACTGGGCATTCCCTATACGCCCCCCAGTCAGGGGGCTGTGCACCCCCTTCCCCGAATTTCCCCAACACCCCCTCCCCCAGTGGTCAGGTAGTTACATGCAGCGTTGCCAATGTTGTCACTGGTTGCAAATTTGAATGGAAATTGAAACGTTAACAGACACTTTAAAAACAGATACAATGTATGAAAACTACTTGTAGCTGAGAAAGTAAAATAGGTTTGGAAAGTCTGGACAAAGCCGGGTTTCCTCACCCAGCTGTTGTGTTTGCTGACAATGTCGGTGGGCAGTGTTGGCCAACCTTAGAATTTCAAATAATGATTTGTAAGCGAGGTGTGAATAGCTCTCCTTTGGCAGCTACTGATGACCAGGGTTGTGAGGAGGCTTTGGGACCAGACTGTATTTACATGAACTCACCTACTCTGCCGAGGTATCTAGCGGACAGAGCTGGGCTGCTTCTGCTCTAGGTGCCCGGAGGAGGGAAGTTGTGTGGGGCTCCAGCCTGGGACTCTTCCTCCCTCCTGCCAAGCCCTGACTATTAATCCCAGCCCTGTCACTCCTTTCTTCAAGCGCCGTGTGGGCCAGAGGAAAAGTGTGGTAGGAAGCCCAAGGGCCAAGCTTGTGAACATCAGGTGCAGCAGCAAGAATCCCAACTATCAGGATAGCAAGTTCTAGAGCCCTAACCCATTGTGGCCACCCCAGCCAAAGACCTGGCTCCAGGAAATGTGAGTCACCCAGCAGGAGGGGAAAGATTCACTCTTACACAGCTGGAGACAGGGAAGTTGAGCTCTGGGGCTTTACCAGAAGCATGGGTGGCAAGTTTGTAGAAAATTTGGTGGTGTCCAGAACCCGCCCCCCAAACTCCACCCCCACCTGCCTAAGGCTCTGGGAGGGGGTTTGTGGGGGAGGTCTGGGGTGCAGATCCTGGGCTGGGGATTAGGGTGCAGGAGGGGTGCAGGCTTTGGGATAGAGTTTGGGTGCTGGGTGCAGGCTCCAGGCTGGGGTTGTAGGAAGGGGCGAGAGGTGCAGACTCTGGGAGGGAGTGCAGGGCTGAGGATGAGGGATTCATGATGCAGGAGGGGGCTCAGGACTGGGACAGAGGATCAGGGTGCAGAGAGATGGGGCTAAGGATGAGGGAGCTCAGGGCCTTGGAGAGGCTCAAGGGCAGCCTGCCTTGCCATTACTGGAGGGAGGGCTCTAGGACCCTGGGGCAGAAGACAGCACTTCTGCCTAGAATCCCTTTAATCCAGCAGCAGGAGCAGGCAGGGGACAGGCACACGCTGCTTTTTGTCAGGCAGGGACACACCGCAGCAGGGGGAGGGGTGCCAGGGCCAGTGGAAGAGACCCAGCTCCAAATATTGCTGGAGCAGGGCCCCCAGCCATGAATATTCCTCGAGCCCGAGCACCGCAAATGTATATAACCTGCCACCTATGACCACAAGCCAACACAAGGTCCCACTGAGATTTGAACTCAGATTACAGGATTCAGAGTCCTGAGTGCTGCCCATTACACCATGGGACCAGCTTGTGCTGCCTTCTCTGCACATCGGTGACCCTCATGGAACTGGCTTGTGTAAGGGGGCTCTTGGCCCTTTACTAAAACTTAGTGTGGCTGTGTGTTGGGGGGTTGGTTGGCTAGTTCCCAGCACCAACAGAAGGGGGAAGGATCAATGGGAAATCAGGACCCTGAGACTGACAGTCCCCAGGGACAATGGGGAGAGGCCAAAGCTCCAAGTTAGCTGCACTGACAGGCCAGGCAGTGTAATGAGGGAGTCACCAGGCCAGGGGGTCCCATCCTCCATGTGAGCTGGAACTGCCTGGGGCAGAGTGGGGCAGAGCTAAGGAGAGAGCAGGAGCCTGAGAAGAGCGGGGAGCAGAGCTGTGCAGGTGTAGTGCCAGAAACTACTGCATGTAGGAATTTGCAACCTGTAGCAGTTACTGATACCTGAGGTTGTTCTTATTTGCTGACTTGTCCTAATTGGCTAAAACTTGACAGTGGTTTCTCTAGCAAAGGCCAGTCCCTGGCCCTTGGTCCAGACATCCTCCTTCATGTCAGGCTAGGGTGACCGGATGTCAAAGATGAAATATTGGGATGCGGGGGGCGGAGCAAAAAAAAAGAAGCCAGAGGGCCCCCCTGCCGCCAAGCGGAAGTGGCACAGCCCCATCTCCAACCAATTCTCAGCTCCAACCTCCGCTACACCCCCAGCTCCTCCATCCTCTCACTCCTGGGCCCAGCCTGGGCTCTGAGCTCTGCAGCGGAGCCATGATCCGGGCCCCTCCTGCAGCTCCCGGCCAAGGGGTGAACCTGGCAGCTCCTGGCAGGAGCGTGTCTGCCCCACGTGTGTCTCTGCCTCCCGCCCACCTGGGCCCTGCCTGCTCCGTGCTGTCCCCAGCTCCATTGCACTGCCCTGCAGGCTGCAGGGCTGGAGCAGCTTCTGCTCTGCGCTCCTGGCCATGGCCATGGCCCATGTGCAAACCTGCAGGTGAGGGGCGCTGCCTTCCCTCCCCAGGTCTGCAAGGGGAATGCAAAGCGGCTGCTCCTCTGGGGGCGGGGCACTGGGTTCCCTTCCCAGCTCTGCGAGGGGACTGAGGAGCGGCCGTTCCCGTAGAGGCGGGGCGCTGGGTTGCCTCCCAAGCTCTGTGAGGGGATCTGTGAGGACGCCATTCCAGCAGGGTCAAGGCGCTGCTTTCCCTCCCCAGCTCTGCGAGAGGACTGGGCAGCGGCCGTTCCTGCGGGGGTGGTGCGCTGGGTTCCCCTCCCAGCTCCGCCAGGGGACTGGGGAGTGACCGTTCATGCAGGCACGGGGCGCTGGGTTCCCTCCCCAGCTCTGGGAGGGGAGCAGGGAGTGGTGGTTCGAGCGGGGTTGGGGCATTGCCTTCCCTCCCCAGCTCTGGGAGAGGCGTGGGGTGTGGCCGCTCGAGCGGGGGCAGGGCGCTGGTTTCCCTCCCCAGCTCTGGGAGGGGCCTAGGGAGTGGCAGTTCGAGTGGGGACAGGCAGCGAGCTCCTTGCTATCGTCACAGCCTCAGAGCCAGCGTGAGCCCCCTCTCCGGTGTGCAGGGGGGTGGGGAGCATCTCTCCCTCCCACTCAGCCCCAGGGGGCTGGTTACAGGTGGGCAGGTATCCTGAGCCCAGCAGCCCTTCCCCCGTGCCAGCCACGTCATTTGCATTTTCACTGACCATTTCCATCTTACCCAATTGGTTCCCTGGATTTGAATTCAAACCCTCGGCCATTACAGGAGCAGGGCCTGGATTCTGTCCCAAAGAGACACAGTCACCAGCCAACAGGGCCTCCCAGCCAATATCCTGGAGAACCCCAACGACCAGCCGGCCAGACCCCTCCTGGGTCTGCACAGGGATCCAGGCCATATGCAGGACGGGGGGCTTCACCCTGGGGACCTTCACCCAGGCCCCCAGCCCCATAGCATCTGCGGCTGCACCACCACAGTTCTCTCTGTCCCAGGGTCTCGCCACCCCAGGCGTGTTTCCCCACTGACCCTTGGGCAGCCCCCTATGTCTCTCTGCTCCACCATCCCAGTCCATGCTGGTGCTGCTTCTCCTGCAGCTTTTCCTCAGGCTCTTGCTCTCACGATCCTCTCGCACTCTCAGGCTCTGCTCCCATCCCATATGTCTTCGATCCCCTGATGGGGAACCCGATCGTGAAAACCATCATCTGTTTGGAGACCAGACTCTCGGGGATGTCTGGCTGCTGCTCCAGCTGCTCCCAGATCCTTTTGTAGCCCCATCTGGGTCAGGAATCTGCTCCTCAGACGTGTCCTTCTCTTCCTACTCACGATTAACTGTGCCTTGGTGAACTTCTCCGTGCGTAACCCTCTTTGTGTACAGGATCACAATGTCCTTCTCAAGGAGATGGTGATAGGCCATCACTTCACCATTCCCAAGTGGCTCTGGACTGACAGGCCTGTGTGCTCTTGGCTCCCCTATGGTTTCCAGGAAGAAACCCTGGTGTGCCAACCCCTTCTCGTGGTCACCACCTCTTTGCCAGGGTCGAGCTGCAGACTCCTCTGCCTGTGGGACTGCTCCTGCCATCCCCACGGGAACCCTGCTACTGCAAAAATCCTCTCTCCCAGGGCAGAGCGGCAAGCTCCTCCGCCCCTGAGACTGCTGGTTGCAGTCCTCAGGGGGACCCTGTTACTCCAACAGTCCTTCTCGCTGATCACACACTCCCAGAGGTTAACCGCTCCCTGAAACCATCCCTCTCTGAGCCTTCAGCACGCCTGGTTCTCATTATCCCTCCTTTGTTTTACTGCTCCCCAGTCACTTACTGCAAGCAGCGCCATTCACGGGGTGCAGTACATCTCACCTCTGCCACCAGTTGTCACGGAGACCATGGGCAATGCTCTGGAACTGCTCCCCACAAAACCAGTCAGGACTTTGAGGAGCCTCCTCTCCCTTGGAGCAGAAGTTTTTAGGGCAAGAAGCTCACAAGTCTTTAGCTCCTGGGTCTCTCCTTGGAGCATTCAGCATCCTCTGACCCTCCATGTGCTTCCCACAGTGAGTCTGCCCAGGCAGGGTCCATTCTGGGTGGGTATCAAGGTTTTTTCCCCACTTTGAACTTTTGCGTCCAAGAAGTGGGGACCTGCATGATCACTTTTAATCTTTATTACCAGCTTAAATTTGGTACGCTGCCACCAGCCAAAAATATGATGTTTGGCACACTTCCTGTTCCCCCAAAGCCTTCCCTGGGGAATCCAAGACCCAAACCCCTTGGATCTGAACACAAGGAGAAATTAGCCTTCCCTCCCCTCATTTTCCCCCCCGACTTTCCCCTCCCTGGTTTACCCTGAGAGGCTACACTGATCCAAACTCCTTGGATCTTAAAACAAAGAGGAATTAACCTCCCTCCCGTCCTTTACCCCGCACCAATCTCTGGTGCATTCAGATCCAATCCCCTTGGGTCTTAAAACAAGGAAAAAATCCGTCAGGTTCTTAAAATAGAAAGCTTTTAATTAAAGAAAGAAAAGGTAAAAATTATCTCTGTAAAATCAGGATGGAAAATGTTTTACAGGGTATTCATATTTATATAGCCTAGAGGGACCTCCCCGCCCCCTTAGCCTGGGATTCAAAGTTACAGCAAACAGAGGTAAAAATCCTTCCAGCAAAAGACACATTTACAAGTAAAGAAAACAAACATAAGATTGATCCACGTTTCCTGGCTATACCTACTACTCTGAAACATGAAAGACTGATTCAGAAAGATTGGAGAAAACCTGGTTGCACATCTGGTCCCTCTTAGCCCCAAGAGCGAACAAATAACAAAACAAACAGCACAACAAAGACTTCCCTGTACCAAGATTTGAAAGTATCTTATCCCCTGATTGGTCCTCTGGTCAGGTGTCAGCCAGGTTCACTGAGCTTCTTCCCTTTACAGGTAAAAGAGACATTAACCCTTAACCATCTGTTTTTGACAGGAGGGAAGCCACCACTCCCCCCCCCACCGCTGGAACCACCACTCCCCAGGCCTCTCCCAGAGCTGGGAACGGAAGTCTGCGCCCTGCCCCCGCTGGAAGTGCCCCTCCCCTGTATCCTCCCAGAGTTGGGTCGGGAACCCAGCGCCCCTCCCCCTCTCGAACAGCCACTCCCCTGTCCCCTCCCAGAGCTGGCGAGGGAATACAGCACCCCACCCCCGCTGGAACGGCCACTCCCGAGTCCCCTGACACGGCTAAGGAGGGAAGGCAGCGCCCCACCCCCGCAGGAACGGCCGCTACATAGTACCCGTACAGAGCTGGGGAGGGAACCCAGAGCACAGACTCCGCAGGAAAGGCTGCTCCCCAGTCTCCTCGCAGAGTTCGGGAGGGAACCCAGCGCCCTGCCCCTACAGGAATGGCCACAACCCAGTCCCCTGGCAGAGCTGGGGAGGGAACACAATGCCCCACCCCTGCAAGAACGGCCACTCCCCAGTCCCCTCGCAGAGCTGGGGAGATAACCCAGTGCCCTGCCCCCGCAGTCCCCAGTCCCCTGTCAGAGCTGGGGAGGGAAAGCAGCATCCCGCCCTTGCTGGAATGGCAGCCCCACAGGCCCCTCACAGATGTGGGGAGGGAAGGCCTTGCCCCACCCCCGCAGGAACGGGCGCTCCCCAGTCCTCTGGCAGAGCTGGGGAGGGAAGGCAGCAACCTGCCCCCACTGGAACGGCCGCTCCCCAGTCCTCTTGCAGAGCTGGGAAGTGAACCCAGTGCCTCACCCCCGCAGGAGCGGTCGCTCCCCAGTCCCCTTGCAGAGCTGGGGAGGGAAGAAAGTGCCCCACCCTCGCTGGAACGGCCGCTCCCCAGTCCTGTCGCTGAGCTGGGAAGGGAACCCTGCGCCCCGCAACCGCAGGAATGGCGGCACCAGAGTCCCCTCGCAGAGCTGGGAGAGTAACCCAGCGCGCCACCCCTGCAGGAAAGGCTGCTTATCAGTCCCCTGGCAGAGCTGGGGAGGGAAGGCAACACCCGCCCCTTCAGGAATGGCCACTCTGCTGTCCCCTCGCAGAGCTAGGGAGGGACAGCAGCGCCCCGCCCCCACAGGAACGGCCGCTCCCCATTCCCCTCGCAGAGCTGGGGAGGGACAGCAGCGCCCCACCCCCCTAGGAACGTCCGATCCCCAGTGGCCTTGTAGAGCTGCGGAGGGAACGCAGCACTCAACCCCCGCTGGAACGGCCGCTCCCCTTTTCCCTCGCATAGCTGGGGAGGGAAAGCAGCGCCCCACCGCAGCTGGAATGGACTCTTTCCAGTCCCCTTGCAGAGCTGGGAAGGGAAGGCAGCTCCCTGTCCCCGCTTGGACAGCCGCTCTCCAGTCCCCTGGCAGAGCTGAGAAGGGAACCCAGCGTCCCGACCCCACAGGGAAACACAACATCCAAGTTCCCTTGCAGAGCTGGAAGGGGAACTCAGTGCCCCACTCCCGCAGAAATGGCCGCTCCCCAGTCCCCTCACAGAGAAAGGGAGGGAACCCAGAGGCTCGCCCCAGCAGGAAAGGCTGCTTCCCGGTCCCCTCGCAGACCTGGGGAGGGAAGGCAGCGCCCCGCCCCCGCAGAAACAGCAGCTCCCCATTGTTGGTATCACTAGGCATAAATCTAAGCTTTAGTGAACCAAAGCTCCTCCATGTTGAACTCTACTTGATCTAGAAAGCTAGCAGCTGTGAAATTAAATGTGTAACAGTAAGTTATCAGTTGCAGCACAGCTAAAATCAGTCTAAAGCAGTAGCGATAAGGCCTGTGCACCTTTAGCAGAAGGACAAGGTAACTTGCAGAAGGAAAACTTACTAACGGGCTGCCTCAGCCAAGATTACTTAATGCACCTGCGCTTAGCTAATTGCTACAGGGGAGGAAGGAGGAGGAGGAGGAGGAGGAGGGTGGGGGAAGAAAGAAGAAAGAGAAAGAAAAACTTATAAAAAGGGAAAAGCTGCTTGTGTAGTGGTGCATGATTTCAGGCGTTCGTCTCCTTGCACCGCTTTGAGATCCCAATAAACCTTGCTTCTCCACCCTGGTGTGTGTTCATTGGCGCTTCACACTCTGGGCAACGAACCACTGTTGCTTGCCTCGGGCACCCTCTGTGTCGGCAACAGAAGGCATCGCCCCGACCCCCGCTGGAACAGCCGCTCCCTAGTCCCCCACAGAGCTGGGGAGGGAACCCAGTGCCCAGCCCCCGCAGGAACAGCTGCTCTCCAGTCCCCTAGCAGAGTCGGAGAGGGAAGGCAGCGCCCTGCCCCCACAGGAACGGCCGCTCCCCAGTTTCCTCGCAGATCCGGGGAGGGAAGGCAGTGCCCCGCCCCCGCAGGAACGGCCACTGCCCAGTCCCCTCGGAGAGCCGGGGAGGGAACCCAGCACCCTACCCCTGCTGGAACGGTCTCTACCCAATCCCCTCGCAGAGCCGTAGTAGAAGGCAGTGCCCCGCCCCAGCTGGATCGGCCCCTCCCCAAACCTCTCGGAGAGCCAGGGAGGGGAGGCAGCTCTCCTCCCCCACTGGAACAGCCACTACCCAGTCCCCTTACAGAGCCGAGGAGGGAAGACAGCGACCTAGCACCACTCCTGTCTTGGAGTGTGGGATAATCCGGTCCTGCACCCCTCTTCCTGGACTCCCAGGGACTCTCAGCCAGCCAGTAAAGCAGAACGTTTATTTGACACAGGAATGGAGGTTACAGCAGAGCTTGGAGGCACAACCAGGACCACTCAATCTAGTTCTTCTGGATGTTCAGGGTAGTTGGATCCCAGCTTGGGATACCCTGAATTCCAACCACCCAGCCCAAAACAGAAACTGAACTGCCCTTCCTCCAGCCAGCCAATTCCTTTGTCCAGCTTCCCGGGCAAAGGTGCTGACACCCTCTCCCCGTACCTGGCTCAAGTTACAGGCTTAAAAATCCTGTCCCTCGCCTAACGTCCTCTTCAGCTCTCCCATCTCCCCACACAGACAGTCCCCACAGCATCAAATCTCTCCCCCCCTTCGAGACTGAACTGAGCGCGGTAACTCTGACCAGTGACCTGGGGAAGTTCAGGGCCCCGCTCTCCGGGACATTGCGTCCGCTATCAGTTGGCACTTCCCTTCACATGGACCATGTCCATGTCATAGCCCTGCAGGAGCAGGCTTCACCTCAGGAGCTTGGCGTTGGCTCCTTTCATCTGATGCAGCCAAGTCAGGAGAGAGTGGTCGGTGTACACAGTGAAGTGTCACCCAAAGACATATGACTCCAATTTCTTACGGGCCCACACCATGGCCAGGCATTCCTTCTCGATGGCCACGTAGTCTGCTCCCATGGTAACAACTTCTTGCTCAGGTACATGATGGGGTGTCTCTCCCCCTTTTCATCCTCCTGCATTAACACCGCCCCCAGTCCCATGTCTGAGGCGTCGGTGAACACCATAAAGTGCTTGTCGAAATCTGGGTTTGCCCGAAATTGGTCACTAACTAGAGCCGTCTTCAACGCCCGGAGAGCCTGCTGGCACTGCTCGGTCTTGACCACCTTGTCTGGCTTCCCCTTCTTGCACAGCTCAGTGAGGGGGCGGCTATGGCTCAAAAGTGGGGCACGAACCTTCAATAGTACCTCACCATCCCAATAAAGACCTGGACCTGGTTTTTGGTTTGGGGAGCGGGCCAGTCTCTGATCACCTCCACCTTGGCTGGTTCCAGCTTTAGGCAGCCACTCCCCACCCGATGGCCCAGATAAGATACTTCAGACATCCTCACCTTGCACTTCTCAGCCTTTACGGTTAACCCAGCCTCCCGCAGTTGGTCCAGCACTTTTTTAACCTGGGACACGTGGTCTTCTCAAGTCCGGCTAAAGACGCAGATGTCGTCACGGCAAAACGCTCCATCCCCCTCAGTAGTTGATCCCACAGGCGCTGGAAGGTGGCTGGCGCTCCCTTGAGGCCGAAGGGCAGGGTCAGAAACTCGTAGAGCCCCAGAGGGGTGATAAAGGCCGATATCAGCCTGGCATCTGCGTCCAGTGGCACTTGCCAGTAGCCCTTTGTAAGATCCATGGTGGTGAGGTACCAAGAACCTCCCAGCTTCTCTAGGAGCTCATCAGGCCTGGGCATGGGGTAGGCAACAGATACAATGATGGCATTGAGCTCTCCATAGTCCACACAGAACCGGATCGACCCATCCCTTTTGGGGATCAGCACCACTGCAGAGGCCCAAGGCCTGGAAGACGGCTGGATCACTCCCAAAGCCAGCATGTCCCTGACCTCTCTTTCTAGGTCCTGGGCAGTTTTCCCGGTGACCCGAGAAGGGGATCATCTTATAGGAGGATGTGTCCCGGTCTCCACACAGTGGATAATCAAATTAGTGCGTCTAGGTTGGTTGGAAAACAGCTGTCAGTATAGATGCAGCACCCCTGTGATCTCACCATGCTGGGCCGGGGTCAGCTGATCAGAGAGGGGAATTGAATCCAGCGGGGAACCAGCTTTTGTCCCAGGAAATAGATCCATTAAAGCGTCATCTCCCTGCTCCTCCCAATGTCCACACACGGCCAACACCACATTCCCCCTGTCATAATATGGCTTCATCATATTCACATGGTACACCCGGCGGTGGTGCGTCCAGTTCGACAGCTCCACCACATAGTTTATCTCATTTAGTTGCTTGACAACCTTGAAGGGCCCTTCCCAGGATCCTGAAGTTTGTACTTTCTCATGGGGATGAGAACCATCACCTGATCCCTTGTGGCAAAGTCGCGGGCCCACACCGTGCGGTCATATCAGACCTTCTGCTTCCTCTGGGCTCGGGCCATATTCTCCCTGGCCAGGCCCATGAGCTCGGCAAGTCTTTCCCAGAAGGTCAGGCCATACTCCACCACTGACTCCCCATTGGGAGTGGCCTTCCTCTCCCATTCGTCTCTCATCAGGTCCAGGGGCCTCCTTACCTGCCTTCTATATAACAGTTTGAAAGGCGAAAGCCCAGTAGATTCCTGTGGTACCTCCCTATACGCAAACAGCAGGTGAGGTAAGTACTTGTCCCAGTCCTGCGGATGCTGGTTCATAAATGTTTTTAGCATCATCTTTAGCGTCTCGTTGAATCTTTCCCCCTGCCCGTTGGACTGGGGGTGATACGCCGAGGCCCAGCTGTGCCGGATCCAACATTTCTCCCACAAGCACCGGAGCAGGGTCGACATGAAGTTGGACCCCTGGTCCGTTAAGACTTCCTTGGGGAACCCCACCCGGCTGAAAATGGTCAGCAGCTCATCTGCCATAGTGTCTGCTTCGATAGAGGACAAGGCCACCGCCTCGAGGTAGCGAGTGGCGAAATCTACCACCAGAATGAGGGATTTTTCTGCAACTCAGCCTGGAACTCAGCAGCTGAGACAGGGATGGAGACATGCTCTCTCTCTAGCTGGCTTGTTCTGAGGCCGCAGCCTTTCTGAGCCATGTCCCCGGACATTCTCCTTGGGAGGGGATTCTCCCTATTACCTCTTTGGGAGGTCCCAGGATGAGACTCTCTCTGCATCGCGGTGGGCCTGTTCCTTTGGGACTCCTCCCTGCCACCTCCCGACCAGATCTTCACAAACTCATCGGCCAGCAGCCCTGTATGTCGCGGGTCCTCTGGTTTTTGGTCCCTCAACCACAGCCTCAGGTCGGATGGGTACTGCTCATACAGTTGCTCCAGTCCCAGCAGTTAACCAGGTCCCCCTTCATCTGGGACCCACTGGCCCAAACTCGCACAGCAGGGCCTGTTTGAATAGTTCATAGTTCCCTTTCTCAGCATCTCCCAATTGGCGGTACAATGCCACGGCCTTGGGGTCCTGTAAGGGAGTGAGAACCTGGAGCCAGTCCGCAGGATCTACCTGGTGCAGCTCGCAGGCCGTCTCAAAGGCAACCAGGAAGTCATCCATGTCCTCCCCCTCCTTACGCTGAGCCAGAATGCACCTACCAAAGCTCCGCGCAGTCCTGGGCCCCCCTCACTCCTTGCAGTTGGGGGCCCCGCTGTTCCTCAGCCGAGCCAGTTCTAGCTCATACTGACACTGTTATTCTTCATATTCCCTCTTTCTCTCTTTTTCCTCCTATTCCCGCTGTCTTTGTCTCTCTTCATGTTCTCTCTGTCACTCACGATCCTCCAGCTCTCTCAGTTTTAGCTCTCTCTCCCATTCCAGCAACTTCTGCTCCACGGATGCCGAGTGTCGCCAGGACGATCTCCTGCTGGTGGGCAAGCTTTGCCGGGATGATCCCCTGCTGGCCGGGGGTGTCACGGTGCCCTTGGTATTCGCTGGGCTCCTCCTGACCCTTCCCCTAGGCATAGGAAGGGGAGGTCTCGGGAAGCCCTCAGCCGCCGGCTGACCACTCCCAGTGGGGACAGACACTGGTGTCTGCGCTGCATCTATCAGGCTGCTTCCCTCAGAGACAGTGATCAGTTCATTCAAGTGATCTCCCTCCTCCAGCCGGGCAATCAGCTGGTCTTCTGTGAGCCTCCCTCTGCACAGCCCCCTCTGCTTGCACAGCCCAACCAGGTCGCACTTAAGCCGCTTGGCATACGTCTTCCTGCTGGCCACTCCCAGGCCGGGGTGCTCACTGCTCCCCACGGTTTCCAGGGAGACCCCTAGTGCACGAGCCCTTCTTGAGGTCACCACCCATCTGCCAGGGTTGATCTGCAGACTCCTCCACCCCTGGGACCGCTCACTGCAATCCTCTGGGGGACCCTGTTACTGCAAAAGTCCTCTCTGGTCACACACTCCCAGGTCTTAATCACCCCTCCAATCGTCCATTAGTTTTACTGCTCCCCAGTCATTGAAGGAAGCATCGTCCATGGGGTGCAGTAGATCCCGCTGCTGCCACCAGTTGTCACGGAGTGTGAGGGAGTCCGGCCCTGCACCCCTCTTCCTGGGACTCACAGTGACTCTCAGCCAGCCAGTAAAACAGATGGTTTATTGGACAATAGGAACGCAGGTGACAGCAGAGCTTGTAGGCACAACCAGGACCCCTCAATCTGGTCCTTCTGGGGGTTCAGAGTGTTTTGTCCCCAGCTTGGGATTCCCTGAATTCCAATCACCCAGCCGTAAAACTGAAACTGCCCAAACCCTACCTAGTCAGCTCTCTGCCTTGTCCACCTTCTCAGGCCAAGGTGTTGAACTCCCGTCCCCCCTGCATTGCTCAGTTTACAGGCTCAGGTACTGTCCCACACCTAAAGTCACTCCCTGTTCTCCCATCCCCCACACAGACAGTTCATACTCCATCACAAGGGGCACCAGTAGAGCAGGGGGAATCCCAGGGAGCTGCGGGTCGGGAGTGATGGGCATCAGCAGACCTGTGAGTCTGGACGTCAGGACTGGGATAGCAGGGGCTGCAGGTCAGAAGTGAGGGGTACCGGTAGCGCAGTGACTGGGGAGCCTAGCGGTGAGCACAGGGGCTGCAGGTCAGGAGAGAGGGGCACCAGCAGAGCTGGAGGGAGCCCAGGGGATTACGGGTCGGGAGTGAGGGGCACCAGCAGAGCGGAGAGTCTGGAGGTCAGGACTGGGATAGCAGGGGCTGCGAGTTGGGAGTGAGGGGCACCCCTAGAGCTGGGGCAAGCCCAGGGATCTGCAGGTCGTGAGTGAAGGGGACCAGCAGAGCTGTGAGTCTGAATGTCAGGACTGCGATATCAGGGGCTGCGGGTCGGGAGTGGGGGCACAGGCAGCGCAGTGACTGGGGAGCTCAGCAGAGAGCTCAGGGTGCTGTGGCTCAGGAGTGAGGGGCACTGGTAGAGCTGGAGGGAGCCAAGGGACGGCAGGTCGGGAGTGAGGGGCACCAGCAGAGCTTGTGGACGCCCAGGGTGCTGCAGATTGTAAGTGAGGGGCACCGCTAGAGCTGGGGTAATCCCAGGAGGCTGCGGGTCGGGAGTGATGGGCAGCAGCAGAGCTGTGAGTCTGGAGTACAGGACTGGGACAGGTGGGGCTGTGGGTCAGGAATGAGGGGCACTGGCAGCGCAGTGACATGGGAGCTCAGCAGGGAGCCCAGGAGGCTGTGGTTCAGGAGTGAGAGGCACCGATAGAGCTGGAGGGAGCCTAGGGGGCTGCGGGTCGGGAGTGAAGGGTACAGTCAGAGCTGGGGCAAGCCCAGGGGACTGGGGTTTGGGAGTGAGGGGCACCGGTAGGGCTGGGGGAAGCCCAGGGAGCTGTGGTTCGGGAGTGAGGGGCACCAGCAGAACTGTGAGTCTGGAGGTTAGGACTGGGATACCAGGAACTGCGGGTAGAGAGTGAGGGGCACCGGCAGCACAGGGATCGGAGAGCTCAGCGGGGAGTCCCGGGGGCTGCGAGTCGGGAGTAAGGGGCACCAGTAGAGCTGAAGGGAGTCCAGCGGGCTGCGGGTCGGAAGTGAGGGGCACCGGTAGAGATGGAGGAGGACCAGGGGGCTGCAGGTTGGAAGTGAGGGGCAACGCTAGAATTGGGGCAAGCCCTGGGGGCTGTGGGTCGGGAGTGAGGGGCACAGGCAGCGCACTGACTGTGGAGCTCAGAGAGGAGAACAGGGGGCTGCAGATCGGGAGTGAGGGGCACCGGTATAGCTGGAGGGAGCCTAGGGGCCTGCGGGTCGGTAGTGAGGGGCAACAACAGCGCAGTGACTTGACAGATCAGCGGGGAGCCCAGGGGTCTGTGGGTGGGGAGTGAGGGCCACCGGTAGAGGTGGAGGAAAACCAGGGGGCTGCGCATCAGGAGTGAGGGGCAGCAGTAGAGCTGTGAGTCTGGAGGTCAAGACTGGGATAGCAGGGCCTGCGAGTCGGGAGTGAGAGGCACCAGCGGCGCTGTGACTGATGAGCTTAGCTGGGAGCCCAGGGGTCTGTGGGTCGGGAGTGAGGGGCACCAGTAATGCAGTGGGAATCCCAGGGATATGTGGAACGGGAGTGAGGGGCGCGAACAGAGCTGCGAGTCTGGACGTTTGGACTGGGATACCAGGGGCTGTGTGTCGGGAGTGAGGGGCACTGTCAGAGCTGGAGGGAGCCCAAGGGGCTGCGGGTCGGGAGTGAGGGGCTCCGTTAGAGCTGGAGGGAGCTCAGGGGGCTGCAGTTCGGGAATGAAGGGCACCGCTAGAGCTGGGGGAAGTCCAGGGGGCTGCAGGTCAGGAGTGAGGGGCACCATCAGAGCTGTGAGTCTGGAGGTCAGGGCTGACATTGCAGGGGCTGCGGGTCAGGAGTGAGGGGCACCGGCAGCGCAGTGACTGGGGAGATCAGCAGGGAGCCCAGGGGGCTGCGGGTCGGGAGTGAGGGGCATCAGCAGAGTTGTGAGTCTGGAGATTAGGACTGGAATAGCAGGGGCTGCTGGTCAGGACTGAGGGTAAGCACTAGAGCTGGGGGGAATCCAGAGATCTGCGGGTTGGAAGTGAGGGATACCAGCAGAGTTGTGAGTCTGGATGTCAGGACTGGATTAGCAGGGGCTGTGGGTCTGGAGTGAGGGGCACCATCAGGCCTGTCAGTCTGGAGGTTAGGACTGGTATCACAGGGGCTGCGTATCGGCAGTGAGATGCACCGTCTTTGGTGGAGGAAGCACAGGGGCCTGCGGATTAGGAGTGAGGGGCACCGCTACAACTGTGGTCAACCCAGGGGGCTGCGGGTTGGGAGTGAGGGTCACTAGCAGAGCTGTGAGTCTGGAGGTCAGGACTGGGATAGGAGGGGCTGCGGGTCGAGAGTGAGGGGCTCCGGCAATGCGGTGACTTAGGAGCTCAGCGGGGAGTCCAGTGGGCTGCAGGCCAGGACTGAGGCGCATCAGCAGATCTATGAGTCCTGATGTCAGGACGGGAACAGCAGGGGCTGTGGGTCGGGAGTGAGGGGCACCGTCAGAGCTGCAGGGAGCCCAGGGGCTGCGGGTCGGGAGTGAGGGACACCGATAGACCTGGAGGAAGCCCAGGGGGCTGCGGATTTGGACTGAGGGTCACCAGCAGAACTGAGAGTCAGCAGGTCAGGACTGGGATAGCAGGGGCTGCGGGTCGAGAGTGAGGGGCTCCGGCAGCGCAGTGACTGGGGAGCTATGCGGGTAGCCCAGGAGGCTGCGGGTTGGGAGTGAGCGACACCAGCAGATCTGTGAGGCTGAAGGTCAGTAATGGAATAGCAGAGGCTGTGGGTCAGGCGTGAGGGGCACGGTCAGAGCTATGACTCTGGAGGTCAATACTGGGATAACAGGGGCTGCGAGTCGGGAGTGAGGGGCACCGCTACAACTGGGGTGAACCCAGGGGGCTGTGGGTCGGGAGTGAGGGTCACCAGCAGAGCTGTGAGTCTGGAGGTCACGACTGGGATACCAGGTGCTGCGGGTCGGGAGTGAGGGGCACCGTCAGAGCTGTGAGTCTGGAGGTCACGACTGGGATACCAGGTGCTGCGGATGGGGAGTGAGGGGCACAGGCAGAGCTGGAAGGTGCCCAGGGGGCTGCGGGTCAGAAGTGAGGGGCACCGCTACAGCTGGGCTGAACCCAAGGGGCTGTGGGTCAGGAGTGAGGGGGGGCTGCTCAGAGGAGGCAGTAGATTGGGGGGAGGCAGGGTGGTGCTCGAGGGGGAGCGGATACAGCCAGGGGGAGGACTGGGCAGACCGTGGGGGGGCTGCTCACAGGCAGCAGCATGGTGGGGACAGGGTGGGAGCTGGGGGGGGACACAGCTGGGGGAGAAACTGGCCAGGCCATAGGGGGGGCTGCTCAGAGGCAGTAGAATGAGGGGGGCAGGGCAGGAGCTGGGGGGAGGGGACACAGCCAGGGGGAGGACTGGGCAGACAGTAGGGGGGACTGCTCAGAGGCAGTAGCATGGGGGAGGCAGGGCGGGAGCTGGGGGGAAGGACACAGCCGAGGGTAGGATTGGGCAGACCGTAGGGGGGGTGCTCAGAGGGAGTAGCGGGTGGGGGGAGGTAGTGCGGGAGCTGCGGGGAGGGGACACAGCCAGGGGGAGGGACTGGGCAGACAGGGGGGGCTACTCAAAGGCAGTAGCATGCGGGGGAGGCAGGGTGGGAGCTGGGGGGGCATAAATCTAGGCCTCAGTGAACCAAAGCTCCTCCATGTTGAACTCTACTTGATCTAGAAAGCTAGCAGCTGTGAAATGAAATGTGTAACAGTAAGTTATCAGTTGCAGCACAGCTCAAACTGGTCTAAAGCAGTGGTGATAAGGCCTGTGCACCTTTAGCAGAAGGACAAGATAACTTACAGAAGGAAAACTTACTAACGAGCTGCCGTGGCCAAGATTACTTAATGCACCTGTGCTTACCTAACTGGGGGAGGAAGGAGGAGGGGGCAGGAAAAAAGAAGAAAGAGAAAAAAAATTATAACAAGGGTCAAGCCGCTTGTGTCGGTGTGCATGATTTGAGGCGTTCATCTCCTTGCACCGTTTTGAGATCCCAATAAACTTTGCTTGCTTCTCCACCCGGCTGTGTGTTCTTTGGGGCTTCGCACTCTGGGCACGAACCACTGTTGCTTGCCCCGGGCACCTTCTGTGTCGGCAACAGAAGGCAGCGCCCTGCCTCCCTCAGGAACGGCTGCTCCCCAGTCCCCTCGCAGAGCCGGGGAGGAAACCCAGCGCCCCACCCCCGCAGGAATGAGGGCTCCCCAGTCGCATCGCGGAGCCGGGCAGTGAAGGCAGAGCCCCGTCCCTCCTGCAATGGCCGCCCTCCCGTCCCGTTGCAGGGCTGGGGAGGGAACCCAATGCGCCGCCCCCTCTGGAACTGCCGATCCCCCGTCCCCTTGCAGGGCTGTGGAGAGAAACCAGCGCCCTGCCCCCGCTGGAACAGCCACTCCCCCGTCCTCTCACAGGACTGGGGAGGGAACGCAGCCCCCAGCCCCCACTAGAGAGGCTGCTGCCCAGTCCCCACGCAGAGACGGAGAGAGTCTAGTGCCCAGCTCCCCAGGAATGGCAGCTCCCCAGTCCCCTCGCAGAGCTAGGGAGGGAAGGCAGCACCCCGACCCCGGTGAAACGGCCGCTCTCTAGTTCCCTGGCAGAGCTGAGAAGGAAAGGCAGCAACCCGCCCCCCCAGGAACGGCTGATCCCCAGTATCCTCGCAGACCCGGGGAGGGAACCCAGCTCCCCTCCCCCGCTGGACCAGCCACTCCCCAGTACCCTTTCAGAGCTGGGGAGGGAATCCAGCGCCCCGCCCCCGCTGGTACGACGACTCCCCAGTTCGCTGGCAGAGATGGGAGAGGAACCGAGCGCCCCTCCTCCACTGGAACGGGAGCTCCCCAGTCCAATGGCAGAGCTGGGGAGGGAAACCAGCACCCTGCCCCCGCAGAATTGCCGCCTCCCAGTCCCCACGCAGAGCTGGGGAGGGAATCCAGTGCCTCGCCCCCTCTTGAACTGCCGCTGCCCAGTCCCTTGGAAGAGCTGGGGAGGGAACGCAGTGCCACGCCCCCGCAGGAACGGCCACTCCCCATTCACCTCGCAGAGCTGGGGAGAGAACACAGCGCCCCGTCCCCGCAGGAACGGCCGCTCTCCAGTCCCCTGGCAGAGCTGGGGAGGGAAATCAGTGCTATACCCCGCAGGAATGGCTGCTCCCCAGTCCCCTCGAAAAGCTGGGGAGGGAAGGCAGCGCCCCACCCCTGCAGAAAGGGCCGCTCCCCATTCTCCTAGCAGAGCTGGGAAGGGAACCCAGCGCCCCACGGCCACTGGGACCTCCGCTCCCCAGTCCCCTTTCAGAAGTGGGGAGGGAAAGCAGCGCTCCGCCCCCACAGGAACGCCCGCTCCTCATTCCCCTGGCAGAGCTGTGGAGGGAAGGCAGCGTCCTACCCCTGCTAGCACGCCTGCTCCCCAGTCTAATCGCAGAGCTGGACAAAGAACCCAGCGGCCCACCCCCTAAGGAATGACAGCTGCCCAGGCCCCTCACAGAGCTGGGGTGGGAACTCAGCGCCCCGCCCCCACTGGTATGACCACTCCCCAGTCCGCTGGCAGAGATGGGAGGGGAACCGAGCGCCCCTCCTCCACTGGAACGGGAGCTCCCCAGTCCATTGGCAGAGCTGGGGAGGGAAGGCAGCGCTCTACCCCCGCTGGAAAGGTCGCTCCCCAGTCTCATCGCAGAGCTGTACAAGGAACCCAGCGGCCCACCCCCTAAGGAATGACAGCTGCCCAGGCCCCTCACAGAGCTGGGGTGGGAACTCAGCGCCCCGCGCCCGCAGGAACGACTGCTCCCAGTCCCCTGGCAGACCTGGGCAGGGAATGCAGCGCTCCGCCCCCCCTGGAATGGCCGCTCCCCAGTCCCCTCCCAGAGCTGGGGAAGGAAGGCAGCGCTCCGCCCCCGCAGGAACAGCCGCTCCCCAGTCCCCTCGCAGAGCTGGGGAGGGAAATGAGCGCCCCGCCCACGCTGGAATGGCAGCGTCACAGTCCCCTCGCAGAATTGGGGAGAGAACACAGCACCCCGCCCCCGCAGGAATGGCCACGCCCCAGTCTCCTGGCAGAAGGGAACACAGCGCCACTTCCCCGCTGAAACGGCCATTCCCCAGTCCCCTCGCAGTGCTTGGGAGGGAAGGCAGCGCCCTGCCGGCATAGGAAAGACCGCATCCCAGTCGCCTCACAGAGCTGCGAGGGGAACCCAGCGCCCCGCTGTGCACGAACAGCCGCTCCCCAGTCTCCTCGCAGAGCTGGGGAGGGAACACAGCGCCCCACCTCCGCAGGAATGGCCGGTCCCCAGTCCCCTCGCAGAACTGGGAAGGGAACCCAGTTCCCCGCCCCTTCTGGAACGAGCACTCCCCAGTCTCCTCACAGAACTGTAGAGGGAAGGCAGCCCCCCGCCCCAGCTGGAATGGCCTCTCCCCAGTCCGATCGCAGAACTTGGAAGGGAACCTAGCATCCCACCCCCGCAGCGTGCTCCCCATTCCCCTAGCAGAGCTAGAGAGGGAAGGCAGCACCTCACCCCCACTAGCATGGCCGCTCCCAGTCCCCATGCAGAGCTGGAGAGGGAACCCAGCACCACGCCCCCGGCAGAAATGACCGCTCCTCAGTTCCCTCACAGAGCTGGGGTGGGAATGCCGCCTCCCCTCCCCCGCTGGAATGGCGACCCCAGAGTCGCCTCGCTGAGGTGGGGAGGTTAGACAGTGCCCCACCCCCGCAGGAATGGCCGCTCCCCATTCCCTTTGCAGAGCTGGGGAGGGAAGGCAGTGCCCCCACCACCTGAAACGGCCGCTCCCCAGTCCCCTCGCAGACCTGGTGTGTTGTTATTAGTATAATATAATACCTCATTGAAAGGTGTCAGGGCCAGAAAGAGTTAATTATCTCACCTCACGGACTGACCTGACCCATGGGTGAACCTTAAGGACTGGCTAGCAAGCTATGTAAATGAATAGAGCTTTGAAATGCAAGTCTGCATTGTCAGAGGTAGAAGGGGAGATGTTTGCTCAGGTCTTGTGATGTAAGCAAACAAGTCTTGTCTATTGCTATAGTTTTAATTCAAAGATCAAAAAAGGAATATTAGCATTTAAGATGATACTTGAGTGAAATAGTATTATTGTCTATGTGTCTCTCTGAAGGTTGTGGTAACCTGTATCTGAACTGTTTAATGGATAAATTACTCTGTGCTAATTGCCAGGATGTTTGGGAGAAGGAATTAAGCCTATTGTTTTCTCAGGCCGAAAGGCTGCTAGAAATGTATAAGAAGCCTGGGACACGATCCTTCTTCATCTCAAATCTGCTTTGGTTTTCAAGAGGGGGAAACCTTAAGCCACAAGGATTGAGATCCCCAGTGATTGACTGGAGCCACCCTGAATATGGACATTGGACTATAACCTATGGACTATTTCTAAAAGGACTTTTGGCTACTACAAGCTCACCTCTACTATGTATCTGAACCTCAAAAATTGAATTCAAGTCTGTATGTGTATTAATATTTTAACCAACACTCTCTCTCTTTTCTTTTCTAATACATTTTAGTTTAGTTAACAAGGATTGGCTATAGCGTGTATTGTGGGTAAGATCTAAGTGATAATTGAACCTGGGTATGTGGCCTATCCTTTGGGATTGAAATAACCTTTTCTTTTATATGATGAAGTAAGATTTTCAGGAATCATCATCATATCTGACAGATGTGACTGGACGGAGGCCTGAGGCTGGGCACTTAAGGAAACTGCATGGTTTGGACTTCTAAGCAACCAGTGAGGTACTATAGAAGCTGTTTTGTGCTGGCTTGGTAAATCTAAGTATTGGAATAACCACCAGCGTTTGAGGTTTGTCGGCCCCTCTTTGTTTGCAGTTCACCCTGATTGAGTGACCTCAGCTGGCTCCCACGACCAGCACCATCACAGTGGTGTAGTCTTGCTAGGTTCCATAGAGCCAGATCAATTAAGCTTTGGGTCAGAACCCGACGCTATCCAAATTGGAATTTTGGAATTGAGAGTTTGTTTGGTTAAAGAGCAGTTGCAATGGGTGAGCAAAGAGCATATGAGGGTCTTGACAAAAGAGCCCTGGAAGATTTGTGTTCAGAAAAGGGGATAAGCTTTAGAAAAAAAGCTACAGATCAAGAATTGGGAGAGCTGTTAACGACCAGTGATCAGGAGGCAGGAGCCCAGCCCTTCCCTGATACTACAGAAACTGCAGAAGCAATTTGAATAAAAAAGGCAGCAAATAAACTGCAACTGGAGCATGAACAGAAACTAGCAGATCTTCGATTGCTGGAAAGGCAAAAAATAGCTGAATTAGAAAGAGAAGCTGCTGAGAGAAAGAAGGAGGCTGATGAGAGAGAAGAAAAAGCTCGTAAGGGGCGTCTGGAATTACTGGCTGCGGAGGAGAGAGCTTGAGAGATGGAACAGGAAACGGCCAAACTTCAGCTCCAGGTAATAGAGGAGCTGAGAAAGTCATCGCCACCTGGTACTCCGCTTACCCACCGCCATGAGAAGAACTGGGAAAGAATGTGTCCCATCTACAATGATACTGAAGATATAGAGGAGTTTTTGTCTACCTTTGAAGGCCTCTGCCATCTGTACCAGATCCCCGATGATCAGCAAATGCCTGTCCTGGTGACCAGACTGACTGGAAAAGCCAGGGAGGTATTTAATGAATTGGGGGAACAAGAAGCCTTGGATAATGGGCGGTTAAGGTGGTTCAAGGTTACTCCTGATTCTTACAGAGTTAAGTTTAGAAAGTTTAAGATGTCTAATGATGGTACTTTTGTAGAATGTGCTCATAAGGTGATGGGTTTTGTTAAAAAGTGGGTGATGGGAGCAAAGGTCCATGGGAGTTTCGAAAAGCTGCTGGATTTAATAACTTTAGAACAGTTCTTAAACATTGTGCCTGACCATGTGAGAGCAGCTGTGTGTGATAGGGACCCTGAGTCAGTCCTATGGGCTGCAGAATTTGCGGCTGCCCATACCCAAAACAGGGCTCAAGAAGGGTATAAACCCCAGGGGAAAACTAGTCACCATTCTCCCCAGTTCAAGAGGAAGGAAGGACTTAAAGGTAAACCTGGCTCCGACTCTTATAAGGTGGCTCATGGGGGCCCACAGGGTAGGAACTCTCACTCCGAAAAAAAACCAGTTAAATGCTATCACTGTGGTGTGCTTGGCCACATAAGCCCAGATTGCCCGACCCTAAAGGGCAGCCCAAAAACAGCAACTCCGAGAGCCACAGTAAATGCCAACTCCATTACCCTGAGCACCCAGGCTGAACCGAGCCACAACAGCGCCACCTTAAGTAAAGGTGCAAGCAGAGCAGTGACTAATGCCAACCCCATCGTCTCCAGTGGTCTGGGAGGAGGTGACGAGCTCACCAATTATGTCAGAACTGAGGCTTGGCATGGAAGTGAGAGGTTGTCATAAACAGGTAAGTAAAAGTTAATAGAACAGAAGTACTTCATATCTCTTTTGCCTGGAAAGGGTTAACAAGATCAGTGAGCCTGGCTGTCATCTGATCAGAGGACCAATTAGGGGACAGGGTACTTTCAAATCCTGAGGGAGGGAAGTTTTTGTGTGTGCTGTTAGTTGTTGGTTGTTGTTCTCTCTGGGTTCTGAGAGTGACCAGACGTTCAACCAGGTTTCTCTCCAATATTCCTGATACAGTCTCTTATATGTCCAGAATACTAAGTACTAGGTGATAAGGCGAGTTAGGCTTATGGTTGTTTTCTTTATTTACAAATGTGTATTTGGCTGGGAGAAGTTCAAATGTGTATTTGGCTGGAAGGAGTTCAAATTTGTATTTTGCTGAAAGGATTTTAATTTGTACTTGTATACCTAGGCTGGGAGGATATTCCCAGTGTCTATAGCTGAAAGACCCTGTACCTATTCCATTTTAAATTTACAAAGATAATTTTTACTGTTTATCTCTCTTTAATTAAGAGTTTATTGTTTAAGAACCTGATTGTTTGTTTGTTTGTTTTTATTCCGGTGTGAGACCGCAGTGGACGGGGTCTGGCTTCACCAGGGAACTGGGGGGGGGGAAAGGAGGGAAGGGAGGAAAAGAGGTTAACTTTCTCTCTGTGTTAGGATTACTTTCTCTCTCAGGGAGAGTCTGGGAGGGGGAGAGAGAAGGAGGGGGCAAGGTGAATTTTCCTCTCTATTTTAAGATTCAAGGAGTTTGAATCACAGTGATCTTCCAGGGTAACCCAGGGAGGGGAAGCCTGGGAGAGGCAACGGTGTGGGAAAGGTTTTCCTTTCCTTGTGTTAAGATCCAGAGGGTCTGGGTCTTGGGGGTCCCCGGGCAAGGTTTTGGGGGGACCAGAGTGTACCAGGCACTGGAAATCCTGGTTGGTGGCAGCGCTACAGGTTCTAAGCTGGTAATTGAGCTTAGAGGAATTCATGCTGGTACCCCATCTTTTGGACGCTAAGATTCAGAGTGGGGATTTATACCATGAGAGAGGTTTATTAAGGATGCCTGAGGTTGGGCACTTGAAGGAAACTGCATGGTTTGAAATTCTAAGTAACCATTGAGGTACTATAGAAGCTGTTTTGTGCTGCCTTAGTAAATCTAAGTATTGGAATAACCACCAGTGTTTGGGATTTGTCTGCCCTGTTTTGTATGCATTTCACCCTGATTGAGTGACCTCAGCTGGCTCCCACAGGCAGTACCGTCAAACCTGGGGAGGGAAGGCAGCACCTCGCCCCCGCTGGAACGGCCACTCCCCAGTCTCCTGACAGAGCTGGGAGGGAAGGCAGGCCCTGCCCCCGCTGGAACGGCTGCTCCGTAGCCCCCTCGCAGAGCTGGGGAGACAACCCACTGCCCAGTCCCCGCAGGAATGGCCATTCCCCATTTTCCTAGCAGAGCTGGGGAGGGAAGGCAGGGGAAGGTCCCTGCTGGAACGGCGGCTCCCAGTCCCCTCGCGGAGCTGGGCAGGGAAAGCAGCGCCCCGTCCGCGCTGGAATGGCCGCTCCCCAGTCCCCTCGCACAGCTGGAAAGGGAACCCAGCGCCCCACCCCCGCAGTAACGGCCGCTCCCCAATCCCTTCGCAGAGCTGCGGAGGGGAGACAGCGCCCCAACCCCCAAGGAATGCCCGCTCCCCTGTCCCCAGTCAGAACTTTGGAGGGAAGTCAGCGCCCTGCACCCGCAGGAACGGCCGCTCCCAGTCCCCTCACAGAGCCGGTGATGGAACCCAGCGCCCAGCCTCCGCTTGGACTGCCGCTGCCCAGTCCCCTCACTGAGCTGGGAAGCGAAACGAGCTCCCCGCCCCCACTGGAACAGCAGTTCCCCAGTCCCCTTGCAGAGCTGGGGGGGGAAGGCAGCGCCCCTCCCCCTCAGGAACGGTCACTCCAAAGTCCCCTTGCAGAGCTGGGGAGGAAAGTCAGCTCCCCACCCCCGCAGGAACTACCACTCCCCATTCCCTTCACAGAGCTGGGGAGGGAAGGCAGTGCCCCACCCCCGCTGCAATGGCCTCTCCCCAGACCCCTCACTAAGGTGGGGAGGGGACCCAGCACCCCGTCCCCGCAGGAACGGCCGCTCCCCAGGCCCCTCGCAGAGCTGGGAATGAAGGTAGCGCCCCATTCGCCGCAGGAACGGCCGTTTCCCATTCCCCTCACACAACTGGGGAGGGAAGGCAGCACCCCACCCCCGCAGTAACGGCCGCTCCCCAGTCTCCTGGCAGAGCTGGGAAAGTACACAGCACCCCGCCCCCGCAGGAACGGCCGCTCCCCAGTGTTGGTGTCATTAGGCATAAATCTAGCCGCAGTGAACCAAAGCTCCTCCATGTTGAACTCTACTTGATCTAAAAAGCTAGCAGATTTGAAATGAAATGTGTAACAGTAAGTTATCAGTTGCAGCACAGCTAAAACCGGTCTAAAGCAGTGGTGATGAGGCCTGTGCACCTTTAGCAGATGGACAAGATAACTTGCAGAAGGAAAACTTACTAACGAGCTGCTGCGGCCACGATTACTTAATGCACCTGCGCTTACGTTACTGCTACAGGGGAGGAAGGAGGAGGAGGAGGTGAGAGGGAAGAAAGAGAAAAAAAAACTTATAAAAAGGGAAAAGCCGCTTGTGTCGGTGTGCATGATTTGAGGCGTTCGTCTCCTTGCACCGCTTCGAGATCTCAAATAAACTTTGCTTGCTTCTCCACCCTGGTGTGTGTTCATTGGCTCTTCGCACTCTGGGCAACGAACCACTGTTGCTCGCCTCAGGCACCCTTTGTGCCTGCAACAGTTTTGGCATCCCTGGGTGGGCTCGAGGCTAAAATTAGCCTTGCCCGGATCCCTCCTGGTGGTCAACGGATCGCGGCAACAACCGACGCCCAGTGCACACTGGTGACTTCACCTGGGGCCTGGGTGGAGACGCAGTTCGACCGACCTCAGAGGGCGCAACGGTGCAACACGCTCGAGTAGTGGAGAAGCAGTTGAGGGCGATGGTGAGGAACTGTTCCCTTGGATAAGGTAGGAACAGTCCAGTTGCCTGGACTTTGTCTCTTAGGACTTGGGAAGCCCAGAGTCTTCCTGCGGCATAGGGCAGAGACAGAGTAAAGTGGGGAGGGCATGGTGCACACCCCTAGAATGCAATCTAGTGAATTGGAAGGTGTTTGGTTCGGATCCAATGACTAAGCATAAACTGAAAAAGTTCTGTATAGCAGACTGGCCTCAATATCAACTAGAGGACCAGAAAAGGTGGCCACCGGAAGGATCACTTAATTATAACATGATCCTCCAATTACTCCTGTTTTGTCAGCGAACGGGTAGCTTCTGAAGCTATTTGTATGGAGAGCTCTTGTAAAAAAATCCCCCACCGTAGCTCCTGTTCTTCCCCCTGTCTGGCGGAGTGCAAGGATTCAAAAGCAGGTTAGGGATAGTTCAGGGACAAAGGAGGGACCTGTCTAGAAAACGGAGACCCTATGTCCTAGTGCACTCTCTCCCTGTTGTAACTAAAAAGCAAGATCAGATGCAAAATGGTACTGGGGGCCCGTGTGAGTGACTGTTACCGAAAGACGCCCAGAGTACTCTGTGAAGCAAAAGCTCATGACCAGGACTACTCTAACGCAAGCCCGGTAACTAGTCGATCTTTAGGAGGTCCGACCCATGGTGGGCTGACTCGGCCTTGCATCATCCGGTGAGGAAGCTACCTGGGTCTAGGAGAGTGTATACCCATCTTCCCTTCCCCTTTCCTTTCCGTGTGGGCTACTGACAGTCTGATCATCTCACTGGATGCAATCAGAGTAAGCGGCACCGTCTCCCAGAGACTAGCCGACACTCTTTGCTGAAGGGAGGTGTGGGAGGGTCGTGGCCATCCTCGTTAGCCTGTCCTGTGTGAGTACCCTGTAGGGAAAAATCCTTAGTTTATGAGCCGCTAGCATGGACAGGGCACCCTCCCTGTCTGTGTAAGTGGAAAATGGGTGGGGGCACAGCCTAAACATTCCACCTCACCCCCTAAGGGTACCCCAGCATATTACATGTACGTACATTATGGTTCATCAACCTGCAGGTATTTAGAGAATTAGAATATTTACACGGGTGAAAATCCATCTAAATAATGCCCACTGGAAGGTACTTCAATCTAGATAAGATCATACATCTAAGAAGAGCATTTAATCACCAAAAAGCCCTGACATAGCATGAGCAAATTTGTCTATTGAGGAAAGGAACAGGTTAATTTGAAATTCAGGTTGGCCCAGGGATAAAAAGAAAGTTGCTCTGCGTTCAAGGTCAAGAATCAACGCAGACTATGCTAAGTACAAAGAAAAACTGCTTTCGGCCCCAGCTGGCTGTGGAAAAAGGAAAATTGACATAGGCGAACCAAAGGCAATACAAGTTACAGAACTGAGATTACATTTGCAAAGCTTAACTGTCCAGTAAGATCCAACAGTGTGCCTTTGTGACCCCAGAGCCGGTGTGGCTTGGTGACACCCAAGAAGCCACAGGCAGCCGACCTGGACTGGAATCTCTGAAAGAGACACTGCAGGAGATTCCAGGGTGTAAGAGAACAGCCCTCCCAAGAGCGGAAGCATGTTGGAAATTCTGGACAAGCTGTATACAGGATAATCTCCCGTCCACCTCTCCCCCTTCTCTGAACATTATACACAGAAGTGGCCAGTCTGGACATACGTGTGTGAGTATGAAAGGGGCTTGGGGCATTAATGTTTTTCCTGACTAATGAAGCTTTAAAATTCAGTTATATGGTGTGTTTTCTTTATCTTCTCCCAATGATCCTGTAGTGTCAGCCTGATCACCTGACACAAGGGATAGATTGGTAACAGAAATTTGTCACAGTTTGGTGAGCAATTAAGAAGGGGGGAGCCCTGTAGAATTTACACCATCTATTTGTTTTACCCTTGTTATTTTATGTTTGTTTTGCTTGGTGCTGTTGGTGTTATATGTTGAGAAAATCATGATTAAAAGTGTGCCCTAATAGGATAAGGAAACGCTATCTGGTTCTGGTTCTGTTCTGTTTAACCGGTTACTGTTGTTTTTCTGCTCTGTTCATTTGGGCGTTAGGAGTGTGGGCATTGGTGAACCTCTTGTTCGTAATTCCTTGGAGTGGAAGCCATGCGTGCGAGAAAGCTCTGAGGTTGAATTGAGATCCTTCTGTCCCGTCCCCTGTAGCGGTCAGTGTATAGAAGTGGGAAAACCTGGCTTAAACTGTAATTCCCTCTGCTCTCTGTGTAATTCTCTTTTCTGTTTAAGTGTCAGCAGACAGATGGATAGGTCTCTGGGTAAAACCTCTAAAGGGGTTAGGATTATATTAAATAAATAGCCTTTGCCCAATGGACCATGTGTTTTTGTCCAGGTGGCAAGCCTCATGAGGAAGGACTCGGGTAGTCTTGTGAGTAAGAATGTTTAAGGAAAGAGACCAGGAGGGGTGGGGGCTAATTGAGAAACCCACCCTCCTAGCTAAACTGGTAGTGGAACAAGTCCCATGGAAGGGACGGTTCAGCGAGAAAAGTAGGATCAGGCCCAGGCGGGCAGGTAACAGACAGAGAGATTGGAAAACAGGTTGAAATACTTTGAGGGTGTAGTGGAAGGAAGGAGTCAGTAAGTGTAAGCATGGGGATTTCAAATACCCAGGACTTACTTGGAATGGTGATTTGAGTTGATAAAAGTGGCTGTTGGGAGACAAGCAAGTGATTTAAGGGAGAGTGAGAAGTTAACTCTGTAGTTGCAGGAGGGAACAGTAGTTGAACTTTGTAAAAATGCTAAAGAGGAAAGTTCTTGGTGTCTTTGAAATGTTTGTAAATAAATTCAGGCAAAGAAATTATTGGATTGCAATCATTTGGCTATGAACAATTTAGTTGAATTAGCTGAAGAATGTAGACAGTGCTATGTAATTGAAATTTTATTAGGCTCTAAGGGCACTATAAGTGGTGATGTTTTCTTTCAGTGTTTGAAAGCAGGAATTAAAAGTAAAAAGCAAGCCAGAAAGCATCTGTATTAATGTAAATTATCTAACTGACAAGGTAGGAGCCACTGAAACCTGGGCTGCCTATGAAACACATACCAAAAAAAAAATGGGGTAATTCCTCTGTTTTGCCTGAAGTCAACAAGGGTATTTGTATATTTTAAGTGATGATTGTCTGCCCAGAAGGGGTAGACCTCTGTTGTTTTTTTTTGTCTTTCAGATAATCAGAGAAAACTGATGCCAGCTGAACAGCATTCAACGTACCATGCATTTACTGGCACAATGGGAATTGTGTTTTGTGTTTTGTGTTCTGTCTTGTGGTGTTTGTCTCGTGGCCGGAGTTGTTGTGTTTGGTGTTTTTATGGGATGGTCTGGTTTGGAATCAGGAGAATGTGATATACTAAAGTCTAATACATTTCCTTAAGTAAGAAAAGGAATCTTCACTGGCCAAATCTTTTAATTAAAAATTGTTGTTAAAATTTGCATACCAACAGTCTTTGAAAGCAAGGACATGAAAAGTTAACCCACTCCCCATATTGTACATGGGATCCTTCTGGCTACCTCAGATTTCTAGCCAGAGGGCTGGGGATGGTGGGAAGCTATTGGACTAGAGGTTGTATTAAGTGAACTCCTCAAAGTGGGTGTGCTTGTCCTGGCCTGTTGCTCCAAAGCTCTGTAATAAGGTTATTTTAGTGGAAGGGTATATGTGGCATACATTCATTAAATAATAAGACTATTGTACTGTATAATGGCAATGTTTATGTGTTCATTGTTGGAAAAAGGTGTATAAGTGAAAAGTGGAAGTTTCCTTTGTAGGTTAAAAGAAGCCAAAAAGGGGAAAAGGAAAAAGAACAGAATAAGTTAACTGGAAAAAAAGAATTAGCTAGCAAGCTCAGCCTATAGATAAGACACTGACTCCATTCAAGGACACTGCTCACAGTTAAGACTTGGCTAACAACCAGGAAAAGGAGGGCTTGAATTTGCCCACGCAGCTATAAGGTTTGAAAGACACTGCCAGGCACTAATGAAATGTGTTAGGTTTCTTTTCTCACAGGTAAAGAAGCACTACCCAAAGACCCTAGCAGCCCTGCCACTCCTTGGAATCAGGAAACTGGATTGATGTAAAGGTCCACCAATGAAAGACTGCCTTGGCTCCATGCTGGAAAGGCCCTTATTAAGTCCTGCTGACTACCAACACCGCTGTGAAGTGCCGAAGACTGACTGCCTGTACCTATGATTCTCACTGCAAAAAGACTCCTCCACATTGGGAGAATTCTCCTACTGAAGATTAGCCTATTTCGCCTTCTAGCTCCACTGTGCCTTCTGGACAGCAGGGAAAAAGTACAAGGTGAAGTGCTAGTAACCTCTCCCTTGTCCACTGACAGATCTATTGTGCCTTTGAATTTTTCTAGAAAAAGCAAAACCATTACAGGGTGATGTGCTGGTAACCTCTCCCCTGTAGGATGCTGCACCACGACTGTTTTTGGGAAAGAAAAAGAAACACTCGCTCCACTGAAATTGCCAAAGTCCAGGAATTCCTGACTAGAAAGGACATTAAGAACTGACCCTGGTGAAGAAACAAAGAATTATACACTGGCAGGAGGACATTTGTGGGACCCATGCTTGGGAATGCGGTATTGATTGGGTTTTGGGGTTTATTCTACAGGCTGCGCCCTGTGTTCTGGATAAATCCTTCAGCATGTATTGCTCTCTCTAATTGGATTTTAAATAACAAGTACCCAAAGAGTTTGTTCTGCCACTAGAAATTTTACCCATATTGAAATCATTCCAGTGACTAATAATGTAACCCCCTCCTATGCTATTAATGTTAATGCCTTTTGACAGTACCTGAGAATAGTTAAATAACAGGTGTATTATAGTACTACACCAAGGAAAGATGGTATTGAATATCACTGAGGCTGGGAAGGCATTGCAGTGGGATCTAGTATGTGTAGGAATTCAGGATTTCCTGAATGACCAGCTGATGGCCATTCGGAGTGATCTTGAGTACCAGACTTGGCCCACTGCCCTTACAGACGCATCAGGAATACCATCTGATCTGTGATTATGGATACATACTTGGACACTTTCTGGGTGGAAGTGTGGCTTCACAGGGCGGGGTGTGCGCCCTTATAGGGGATGAATGCTGTACTTATGTCCCAGAAAACGCACAGGATATTAACAAGCACATCATGTCACCCAAACAGACTTTTGAACAGTGGAAAGCCCAGGAAAGGGAACCCACTATTTCTGATTCCCTCTGGGGCTGGTTACTCAACCTGGGGAAACTAGGGGAAGGCATTGTTCGCCTTCTGCTCACTGGTGTGGTGTTGTGTATCGTTACTCTCCTCTTGCTTGCTTGCTGTAAAGCACTCCAGCTCCCTAGAGCTTAATCGCATGTTATCCTTTGAATGTAAGAACACTGAGCCAGAAGTTTGTTGAGTATTCTCAAAGGAGGGAGTTGGTGGTGTCACTAGGCATAAATCTCGGTAGCTCGGGAGGGTGGACGATCACGAGTGCCAATGAAGCCCTCCTGCTCAGGCCTCAATGAACCATTGTTCCTCCATGTTAAACACTTTGTGTAACCTAATGTACTAATAGCTGCAAAAATGTAGTGTTAGCAGTTAGTTTTGGTTGTAACAGCCAGTTTTCTGCTGTAACACACTGAAGCGAGCTCAAGGTCGTTCTGAATACTGTACACATGTCTCAGCAGCGGAGAGGGGGGAGGAAGGGGGAAGACAAAAGATTGAATGAGAAAAGATACTGCAGCTGGATGGGAAAGGAGGGCGGAGTGAGAGATCAGCTAGTCAGCAAGAAAAAAGTTTTGTAGTAAACAACTGGAAGATAAAAGGAAGAAACTGTTTGTTTTAGGGGTGCAGGATTTGAGATTGTTAATTCTCCCTTGCGCCTTATTTGAGCTCAAATAAACTTAGTTGTTTGCTTCTCCACCCTGGTGTGTTTATTGGCGCTACGCACTCTGGGCAACAAACCCCGCTGCTGCTTGCCTCGGGCACCCTGTGCCGGCATCACCACCAAGTACAATGCTTGTTGATACTGGCTCTTAACCCCACTGAGAATGTTTTGGGGTCACTCCTCGCCTTTATCAATCTAGGGGACTGAGAGACTAGTAGTTAACAGGTGTTCCAGTGGCACTATTGGTTAGTGCGCAGTACTTATAGGGCAGTGCTGAGAGGAGCTATGCTGAGGTTGTGAGTTCAAACCTTGCCTACAGCACTGGTTTTCATTAACTAAATGGCTTCACCCCCCTCATTTGGCTCTGTGGAATGTAGAATTCCAGCCCTGGGGACATTGAAGCAGGATAGGAATCAAAAATTCCCCCTTCACTTATTACCTCCTCTCCACAGTGCAGGTCAGAATCTACAATCCTTTCTCCCCCACCAGCCCCTGTGCCAGAATCCCTCAAGCAGAGCCTGAAGTCCTGCCCATCCTTGACCCCTGAGCCTGGGGAGGGAGAGGAGCAAGAAGCCATTGTTAGAGGGCTTTCCCTTCCCCTGCCCACTTCCCTGGCTCTTGTCATGCAGACAGCAAGCAGCAAAAGACCAGAAGTCCGAAGCGCAGACAAAGGGATGTTTACTGGGGTTAGTTTCCAAGCAAGCAGATTCTGAAGCCCTTCACATCAGTCAGGCTTATCTCTATACACCGACAGAATCTGTTCCCCTGTGTTCCCTTCCCAGCTCTGACACCACAGAGCGTTTACCCCACATCCCTACAGACAATTCTTTCCTGGGTGCTGGCTGGTGAGTCTTGCCCACATGCTCAGGGTTTAGCTGATCACCATATTTGGGGTCAGGAAGGAATTTTCCTCTAGGGCAGATTGGCAGAGACCCTGGGGGGGGTTCACTTTCCTCTGTAGCATGGGGCACGGGTCACTTGCTGGAGGATTTTCTGCACCTTGAAGTCTTTAAACAAGGAGCTGAGGACTTCAATAGCTCAGACATAGGTCAGGGGTATGTTACAGGAGTGGGTGGGTGAGAGTCTGTGGCCTGCGTTGTGCAGGAGGTCGGACTAGACAATCATAATGGTCCCTTCTGACCTTAAAGTCTATGAGTCTATGAGCTCTGACACTGCAGAGTGTTTACCTCATGCCCCCCTTCCGGCTCCAACACTGCAGATCCTTGCCTGTGTCCCTGTTCCCCATTCCCTATTCCCATCCCCCCACATTAGCAAGCATGAGTCCAATTTCCCCGTCCACTTCCTGTTTGACCTCAGTTTATACAGTAATATTCTCAGCTAGAACTTAACCAATCATTTTACTGAAATGTAACTAACCAATTCTAACCTATTGTAACAGAATTCTCTAATCAATTACATCCCACTCCCCTAATTAACTTACACTCAGCAAAATTAATTCTGCAGCAGACAGAAACAATTAGAGAACCAAACAGATTGACAATAGAAAAGTGGGGGCCATAAAGATAAACCCTACAGAAATGAGGGTTTCACAACCACAACCATGGAGAAGGGATTTCTTGCCAAATTAGATGCTCCCTTAAGATCATGCATCCGACAAAGTGGGTATTCACTCATGAAAGCTCATGCTCCAATATGTCTGTTAGTTTATAAGGTGCCACAGGACTCTTTGCTCCTTAAGATCTGTTTCTTTATCTGGTGGTGATGGGAACTATTGGGACAGGATCGTCTTCCTAACAGCCCAACTCCACCTTAGTTCAGTGTGATGGGTTTGGGAGATGAGGATGTGACCATTCGCTTCCCAGCATATGGCTGCCCCTGCTGCTTAGCCAAAGGCCTTAGCCTACAAACAAGGGCTCAGACTCTCCTAGGGAGAGAAGGCCCAGACACAGGCAGACTGGGATTTTGGTTCTTTGATTTATACCCCTGTCACTGGCTAAGTGATAAAAATATACCTAAGTTCTTGAAGTCTAGGCCTGTATAGGCAGCCTGAATATCTCTATTCTAACAGCCATCGGTCCCTGTGGAAAAAAGATCTATTCAGGGTTGTCCCTAGACATTTTGGTTCCCTACACAGCACCCCCGTCCCCCAGCCCGAGCTGGCAGAGTGAAGCAGGCTGGAGTCAGGTCACTCCACTTCCCGCCGCCCGGTAATTGCAGGGCAGGCCCGACCCCACACTCATGGGGTGGCGGGAAGTGGCGTGATCCGGCCCCAGCCTGCTGCACTCTGCCCCTAGCCTTGGAACTTGGGGGGTGGGTGGAAATGCCCCCCCAGCACTCACCAGTGGCATGGCTGGGAGCTGGTGGAGCAGAGCAGGCTGGGGCCAGGTCATTCCACTTTCCGCCGCCCGGTGAGTGCAGGATGAGACTGATCCCTCCTGCAGTCCACTGGGATGTAGCTCAGGGGAAGGGGCGGAGTGGGGGTGGAATGGAGTGGAGCAGGGGTGGGAAGAGGTGGCATGGGGGCCGAACAGGGGTGGGGGCTTTGGGGAAGAGGCGGAGCAGGGGCAGCTTTCCTGGCCTGCTCAGCCAGCTGAGGGATCGGGCTGGCCGCTGGAGCAGTACACAGCTGCGTAGGGCACCAGGAAAAATAGGGCAATTTGGTGCCTCCACATCCCTTAACCAGGCAGTGTCCCTGTAGTGTGTGCTGTCTTCATAGATCCTTTCTCAGTCTTTCTCACCCTCTTGTCTTGAGTCTCCTGTGTCTCTGCTTTCAAGCACAGACTAACTCTGGCTGTTCAGGAGAGGGGAGGACCATACCTATGTGTGGCCAGCAGACAGCGACAAAGACCCTTAGCCAGCCTGCTCCCTGCCATGCCAAACACCCACTGAAGGCGACCCGCAGGCCAGCATACGGGGCGGCTGCTAATGCTCTGTGGCCAACATCAGGAGATGGTAGGAAGGCAGGGCCAGCCCCCATGGTGGGGCCTCCTACCATTCCCACTCAAGGTGCTCACTTTTGCAGTGAGGCAGGAGATTTTACCCCAAGAGGCTTTTCCCCAGCTGGTGAGAAGCAGAGAAACACCCACCATCCCAAGGTGCTATGTAGCAAACCCCCTCAAGCACAGGGACAGGCGCACATTTGGAAGAGGGAAACTGCTCTACACACTAGCCCGGGCAGCCGACCATTTTCTTTGGCAAGTCAGGAAGGGCAAAGGCTAGACTGGAAGCACCTGGGGCTCCTGCCCCAGCCTTTGTGACGCCCAACCCCCAACTCCTTCCTAGGGCTCTAGCTGAAGGCAGAGCAGCCAAGAAGAGGCTCCAGCTCTGAAGGGAGCAGGACTTTCAGCGCAATGGTAAAAGCGCACAAGCACAACTACGAAAGGACTCCAACCCTCAATCGCCTGATCTGAAGTCAGTTGCCTTATCCATTAGGCCACCTGGTCACATGAGAAAAGGCCCTCCAGGCACTTCTTTGGAAAAGGCAGACACTGATGCACCCAACAAAGTGGGGATTCACCCATGAAAGCTCATGCTCCAGTACGTCTGTTAGTCTATAAGGTGCCACATGATTCTTTGCTGCTTTTGCAGACACTGTGTTTCTCAAGTCAGCTACTGAGGGGGGCTGAGACTCTCTGGGCACAAGAAGTTGCGTTCCCAGTGAGATGTGAGACTTAATTCTCTGGAGCCAGGTGCAGGGCTTTGGCAGGGAGGCTCAGGCATGCGGGATTGTGGTGCAGCGGACGGACCAGCTGTCTAGGTGTGGAGATTTAATCTCACGGAGGAGGAGGAGGAGTAATTCTGCTGATAGGCAGTGGCTGGGGCCGGTGCAGCCACTAGGCGAACTAGTCTGCCGCCTAGGGTGCCAAGTGGTTGGGGGAACCAAAAAGTGCACTCAGGGGAGGCAGTGGAGTGGAGGTGAGCTGGGGCAGGGGGCTGGGGGGGGCGCAGGGAGAGGGCTGCCTGCAGCAAGTAACGGAGGGGATGTGTGTGCAGGGGAACCGCTCCCTGTCCCAGCTCACCTCTGCTCCATCTTCTACCCTGAGCATGCCGCCCCCACTCTAATTCTCCTCCCCTCCCAGGCTCTCCGCACTAAACAGCTGATTGGCACAGCAAGCCTGGGAGGCGGGAGAAGTGGAGCAGCGCTAGTGTGCTCAGGGAAGAAGGTGGAGCGGAGGTGAGCTGGGGTGGGGAGCTGCTGCAGCGGGGGCTGCCCAGCTTTTCCCCATGGCCCCGGCCCCTGCTCCACCCCAGCCCCGCCCCCCTGCACTCACTGCATGGTAAGTGGAGTGACCCAGCCCCAGCCTGGTCCACTCCCCTGGCTCCCAGCCATGCTGCCGGCGAGTGCTGTGGGGTGGTTTCCTCCCTCCCCCCAAGCTTAGGAGCCAGGAGAGCAGAGCAGGCTGGGGCCCCAGGCCTCCATGGGGGGAAGCAGAAGGGGGCAGGCCTCAGGCCACCGTGGGACCAGGGGGGCTGGCTACTTCTTGTGGGAAGTGGAGTGACCCAGCCCCAGGCTGCTCTGCTCCCCTGGCACCCAGGCTTGTGCTGGAGTTGGCTAGATTTGTGCTGGTGATTATATATATTAGCAATTGTGTGTATGTGGCTGGATTCATGCATGTGTTTGCAATTGTATATATGTGCATACTCTGCTGCCCTCTGCCGGCACGACAACCTTTTCTCCGTATGTTACAGCCCCCATACTGTCGACCCCGATGGTGATTTCCCCATCTTACAACAGCTGGTTGGCCTGACCCTTCTCCCCTCTGCAGAATGTGGCAGGGGCTGCAGCTCACCCCCTGTGGGGCAGGAGTGCCAGGGTGTGGGGTGCTGGGCTCCAATGCACCTGGAAAGCAGCTCAAGTGAGGCGGGGCAGGGCGTGTGATGTCCGTTCTGCATTGCCTGGTGCTGGGCCATTGCGCAATCCCCAGCCACGCCACACAGCGTGCCCCGAGAGGGAGTGGGGGGCCAAGCAGATGATCTAGCATGAGGGGATCATTCTCATTTGTAGCTGTCCAGCTGTGTGGGGCAGGAGGTCCTTGTATTTGGAGCAGTGGGAGTGAACTGTGTGCAGTTGTGTCTCTGAGCACAATTGTGAATATTATGGTGTGGGGGGGTGATTGTGAGTGTGGCTGGGGGTGTAATTGTTTCTCTCTTTGGGGACTGGGCTAGCATATCCCTCTGGGTGTGTTGTGTGTGAGTGTTCTTGGGATTGTGTGAGTCCCTTTGTGTGTGTGTGTGTGTGTGTGTATCACTTGCTGCAGAGTACAAAATCCTGCAAAGCCATTTCCTACTGGTTAGCCCAGCAACACACTGATACAAACAGTGTCACAGACTCACACACACACACACACACACAGAGCAGGGCTCAGCCCCTCCAGCAGAGGGCAGCAGGGATACACACGTCTCCCCTGGGCCAGCTTGGACAATTTCCCATCATGACTCGGCAGTGCTGGTGCCCCCACACGGGGTTGGCAGTGACCGGGCGGGAGGGGGCAGATGTGCTGAATCTGTAAAAGCAGCAAAGAGTCCTGTAGCACCTTATAGACCAACAGATGTATTGGAGCATGAGCTTTCGTGGGTGAATCCCCACTTCGTCAGCTAGATTCAGAAGGAAGCACTTTGGGAAAATCAGTCAAGGCTCTTAGCAGAGCTGGGACACAGACCCAGTGACCCCTGCACCACCCTGGGAGAGCAGTGGTGTTTAGTGGTCAGAGCAGGGAGGGGCTGGACACCAGAAGCCCTAGGTTCTATCCTTGGCTCTGGAAGTGGAAAGGGTCTAGAGCAGGGGGACTGGGATCCAGGACTCCTGGGTTCCATAGGGGAGACTGTTTTTCCCTGTGCTTCCCTCCCTAGAGATCCCAGCCCAGCCCCCTAGTGGAGATTGAGCAGGAGTCGGAGGAGCTGTTCTCCCACTTTGGAGTTATGATTCAAACTCCTCCCCCAGGGACTGTGACATCACAGAATCTGCCCCACCTCAACACAGAGAAAACTAGTGGGGTTAGAAGGGTTCTAGCTGCAGACACCCCTTGTCATTGCAAGAAGCCCCCAAACCTACTTGCACTCACAAAACACCCTCTCAGGCTATACACCCCCTGCTAGGACAGGACCTCTTGCTCCCACCCCTTTTCTTATCACCACAAGCTGCTCCCAGCCAGGCACCACACCCCATTCACACACCTTTTGTCACTACGTAGCTCAGTGGCAATCACTGCCCTAAAGTGACTCCAGTGCAGGCACTCCCCACACGAACTCCCCACACTGGATTCTGTCCACACACAGAGAATTCTCTCTGCCCGGCTCCTTCGGTTCCTCTCGCTGCTCTCCCTACTGCCGCCAGCCACTGCTCATCTGCATAACCCCGCCCATGGACACGTGACACCTTCTGTCCTGCTGGTTTCAAGGGAGTGAGTTGCCCTTGGGGAGTGAGCAGGTCACAGCACGTCACAGCCCCAGTGCACGTCACAGCCCCAGCCAGGGCCGGCTCCAGGCACCAGCTCAGCAAGCAGGTGCTAGAGGCGGCCAAGGGGAAGGAGCGGCACATCGGGCTCTTTGGCAGCAATTCGGCTGCAGGTCCCTCGGTCCCTCTCGGAGGGAAGGACCTGCCACCAAGTTGCCGCTGAAGAAAAAGGCGGCGCAGTGGAGCTGCCGCCGATTGCAATCGTGGGTTATTTTTTTTCCCTGCCGCCTGGAGCGGTAAAAACCCGTTAGCCAGCCCTGACCCCAGCACACGTCACAGCCCCAACACACGTCATAGCATGTCACAGCCTGGGGCAGGGAGATATTGGGGGGAGGGGATGGGGGAGAATGGGGGAGGGAGACCCGTAGGGGCAGGGATTATTGGGGTCAGGAGGAGAGGAGAGGGGGTTGGCAGAGACCCAGCCTAGGGTGCAGGGAAAATGGGGTGGAGTGGAGGGAGCTGGGGGATAGAGGAGACACGTGTGGAGTGGTGAAATGTTAGTCCAGGGAAACTGAGTCACTCCCAGGACATGCTGTGCAGGGGGGAGCACAGGGGCAGGGAGAGAGACCCAGCCCCACAGAGCCCAAGAGGATATTGGGGGCAGGGGAGGAGATGGAGGGATGAGAGACCCAGAGCCATAGACCTCCCCTGGCTCCCAAGTTTGAGGGGAGAGAGGAACCGCCCCACAGCACTCGCCGGCGGCGTGGCTGGGAACCAGGGGAGTGGACCAGGCTGGGTCTGGGTCACTTCACTTACCATGCAGTGAGTGCAGGGTGGGGGGGCGGCGGGGCTGGGGCAGAGCAGGGATGGGAGCCATGGGTAAGAGCCAGGCAGCCTCTCCTGCAGCAGCTCCCAGTTCCAGCTCACCTCCACTCCGCCTTCTCCCCTGAGCACGCCGGCGCCGCTCCACTTCTCCCACCTCCCAGGCTTGCGATGCCAATCAGCAGTTCAGTGCAGCAAGCCTGGGAGGGGAGGAGAATGAGAGAGGGGAGCACGAGGTGAGCTGGGACAGGGAGCGGTTCCTCTGCACGCCCCTGCCCCCATTACTTGCTGCAGGCAGCCCTCCCCCCAGCCCCCTGCCCCAGCTTACCTCCACTCCACCACCTCCCCTGAGCGTGCTTTTTGGTGCCCCCAACCACTTGTCCTGCACTATGGGATCCGCGGGTCCTGCCCTGAGTCCCCACATCCCCCTGCTTGGTCTCCATTCCCTGCAGGCTGCAAAAATGTCAGGGGAGGCCGCCCCTCCCTTCACTCGGTGCTCCCCCTTATATTGGCCTGCTGCAGCCTCATCTCCTGGAACTTGGGCAGCTGTCACTTGATCCGGTTGTACAGTCACAGGATGACTGGCTCCCCAGCCTGGATGCTCTTGTGGAAATCCCACAGGCGACACTGCAGGACTTGGCACCATTAGTCTCTTTGATATTGTGGTGTTTACCTGACCACTGGAACAAAGCCGCCAACTCCTCCCTCACCGACTCCCGTCAATCCCTCTGGTTGCCATAGAACCCTCTGATGCTTTCCCGTTCTGCCAACAATGCCAGGCCTCATCCCCCTGCTCCTTTATCTTGCAAGCTCTGGATGTTCAGCTTCCAATATCCTCTGCCCTGGGTCAGGGACAGGGGCAGCTCCAGGCACTTGCCAAAGAAAGTGGGCGGCTGCCTGGGCACCTGTCCCTGTGCTGGAGGGTACTTGCTACATAGCATCTTGGGAGCCTGGGTGTTTCTCTGCTTCTTGCCAGCTCGAGAAAAGCCTCTTGGGGTAAAATCTACTGCCCCACAGCAAAAGCAAGCACCTTGAGTGGGACCAGTCAGAGCCCCCCCCCCCATGGGGGCTGGCCCTGGCGCTGCTTTCCTACTATCTTGTGATGTTGGTCACAGAGCATCAGTAGCCACCCCACATGCTGGTGACCTTCAGTGGGTGTTTGGCATGGCAGGGAGCATCCTGGCTGGGTGTTTTTGTGCCTGTCTGAAGGCCACACCTAGGCATGGTCCTGCCCTCCTCTAGCCCCTCTGTGGCTTTTAAGCCTTCCCTTGGAGCTGTCAGCACCAGCTGCCCAGAGGAGGAGAGGTGTGTGGAGTCACTTTTACAGATGCCCCTTCCCTGGTACTGCCCTTGCTCAGGGGCATAGAGGAGTTTTCATCCCCAACCCCTGCTTAGCAGCCCTCTGGCACCATTCCTGAGGGCTGCCCTGCCTCACTTTCTTCCCACCATGTTGGGAAAGACAGCTCTCATCATTAAAGGTCAGATGGGCCAACTAGGGGCAGTAACCCCTTCTGTGTTTTCCTACTGCAGATCCCAAGATAAGGAGCTCCCCTTGGGTGCAGGCACTGCTGTGCTCCCGGAGAGGAAGCCATCTCTGCACAAAGTGTAATGACAGGGCCTGCCGAAGCCCAGGATTGAACCAGGGACCTTTAGATCTTCAGCCTAATGCTCTCCCAACTGAGCTACTTTGGCAGTTACATGACAGTAGTTTGGCCTGTTGCTTCTCTGTCTGGGATGTTTTTGTCAGCAGTCACACACAAAAAGGACAGGAAAAGAATGGCTGCTTCACACTCCCACTGGAGGAACCCGGCGCCCTTAGCTGTGGTGAGTAAGAAGTGTCTGTTGGCTGACAGGGCCTGTCTCCCAGGAGCTGGAACAGCAGCTGCCACCTCACCCTTGGCTCCAGGCTGTGGGAAATGCTCATTGCCTGACTGCATGGGCAGATGTTGCTCCGTGCTCTGGAGAGCGTCTGTATTGGTCTGTCAACGCCCCGTCCTCAATGAGCCAGTCTGGTAAGGTCCCAAGTGTCCCCTCTGGTCTGGCAGCTGAGATTCTGTGCAGACATCAACCCCCCTGCCAGCCCCAGAGCCAGCCGCAGCGCTAGCCTCCCCACCCCAGCACCACAGGGGCACTCAATGCACTTCCTGTGGGGAAATGGCTCCTTAGTGTCCAGCTGCTAGAGTGAGAGCCAGGAGAGAGCAGTGTCTGGCTCACCTTGGGGGAGAGAAGAGACTGTCGTGGAAAATGACCACCACCGAGTTGAGTTGATCAGACAGCCTGAGGCTCCTTTATTGATTAATCAGAGAATACATGCATATGCACGGAGAGACGACTAGTCCTCTAGCAAGAGGTAAGTCGCTCTGCCCTACAGCAGTGATACCTGGGTTTATATAGCCAAAAACCGCAAATTACCATATGAACTTATACATCCGAGGATACCATATTTGGTTAATACAATGACATCTTCTAACCATCTGCTAAAAAGAACTACTATTAATATACCGGTTATGAACTAATTTGCAAGCCTGCTCTTTGTTACTTCCCCTTTTTACGGGTTTTTGTAATTGTCAGGACTTTGACACCTGGTTTCCACCTACTTGCGGTTTCAGCAGCTGTGTTCTGAAGCAAATTTTGAGGAACTTGGGTCCAAAAATACCTATTGGTGTACCTTTGGTCAAATGATCATGAGTTATATTTTACGCCCACACAAGCAACTTAATAAACCATAATAAACTAAAAGCTGTTATAACTTAACAGATTTTCTGGTTCCCCTTTATCCAATTCTAGTTCCTCTTTTTGGGGCCCTGACCACATCTTTTTGCCTCAGCGTGCCCTTTGTACAGAAAAACAAGTTTAGCAGGAGTTAAAACTCTTGCTTCTAGCTAAGGGCCTACTCTTACTTTATTCTCAGAAAAAAGCCTGGGGCCTTGGGTAAGGTGGGGTCGGGGGGGTTTCCCTATAAACTCCCTCCTTTTTGATGCCTTTGTCTTACATGGCATCAAACTCCTCACTCTGGATATCCATTAAGTCCTGGATCTCCGGATGAGGGTTCTTTAAGTTTGGAATGCTGGCATAGGTGGCTTCTTTTAAGGAAGCATTTAGCGTGGCATAATGCAGGCGATCCTCATTGGCTAAAGTCGATTCCATTAATGGGTTAAGAGATACTAACTGTGGTGGGGTATAGGAACGGGAAGTTGCACAAGGGCATGTGCAATGTGACCAGCAACAACAGCAACACCAGCAACAGATACACACAACAGTAAACGTGCTAATGCCAAGGAGGAGCCATACGTACCAGGGGTGATGGGGTGACTGAACACTTTTTGTGAATTGGCAGAGAATGTCGCTTTTAACACAGAGGGAAGATACTAAGTGAACAGTTTGGAGGGCATTCAGAGCTTCCTGATAAACAGTTTCTAAATAATGAATTTGAGTTTGCAATTGTGAAATAGATTGAATGTCTGGTAGGAGAGATAACAATGAGTGGAATCGGTCAGGGACAACAGAGGTCCAGTCGAAAGGAACCTGAAATTCTAAATAAACCTGATAATCTTTTTCTGCGGGCCAGTAGATGTTATGAGTACCTGAGCTAGTGTGGAGGTTAAAGGCCACATCATGTATGATTGATGAATTGACATGAACACAACTGCTATTGACGGACAAAAGGGTATGGGAGGCTAAGTCTTGCAGACTGCCAAGACCCTCCCAACATACCCGGTGATGGACAGTTACCACCTCTCCGGGGTGTAGTTTTCTAAAGCATTGTAGTTGTGGAGGCTGTAAGGGCCAATAGGTCCAGAGATCACCTAGACCTATTCAAAGGTCAGGGGTTATAGCTGGGGCACCGATTAAGAAGCGGTTAGGACCGCCAGGGGGCTTAATTTCCCAAACATCTCGATGAATTACCCAGTCCCACAAGCAACCACCCCAAGGACCTGGGAGAATACGATAAGTGGGGGCCCAAAATCCTTTCACGGGTCCATAAGCCAGGAAGGAACACTGTGAGCGCCAACACTTCCATTTAGAGAACTTCCACGTATGCCTCCATGGCAACAAATCGAGGGGTATGCCAGATGTATTAGTAAGGGCAGTGGGCCAACGCTGCTGTTCGAGGTCCTTACGTAAGGAAAAAAGGATAGTGTTAAGATAATCCTGTACTTCTGAACACGCTTGATCCCACTGCAATACCTTTCCTGACGTAGCAACCTGGTGGACCATTTGCTTAAGCAGGTCCTGGGTAACAATGCTTAGTGCCGAAATAGTATGGAGTGCGCCTATGCCGGCCTTCTCCTCAGTAATCTGAGCCCCAGAGATAAACCCTGCAACCTGGTCTAATTGCCCCAGATGACCCTCATGTTAGTCAAGCTTGTTGTTCCATTAGGCGTACGGCTGCGCCCTTAGAGCAGTTAGAGTAAGTGGCGGTGATTTGAAAGTGGGTGAGGGGAAAAGAGAAATGGATGGTCCCTAAAGTGGCATTTAGGATTGTCCATTTAAATCCTGATAGGTGAGGCTTTTTTGTAGGCTCATACCATAACTGTTGGCTTTGAACCTGAATGCCCTCCTTAGCCAATGAAGTGTTAATTGAATGGGAAGGGGTATATTGAAGTAGAGTGCAGGTGATATTTGCAGTGAGGGGGAGGTCCTGAACACAAAGAAATCCTACAGTGGCTAAGCATACCCTTTCAACTGTAACAGTAGTTCTGGTGGCACGAGTGGCTATAAAGCATTCTGGACCTTTTCCAGTAAGTGGCCAACAAGTGCCTGGGACTAGCATAAGGTCTATATTATGGTCAGTGTCCCATGTGTCTATATAAATTTCAGCTTGATCAGGTTGTCCTGCATAAGTAACATAAAAGGTTACATTACGATAAATCCTAATATCCATTTAACTCCACAACCGTTTTGACCACAATTCCCTCCCTGTCACCACACTATGTACCGTCTCTTATACCACGGCCAATTTTACGTCCTCGACAGTAAGAGTCTTTTGTGGCTTAATTTCAGAGGCTTCTCGAGACCTTCTTACTGTTTCCCTTTCCCCAGCAAAAGTCTTTACATCACACAAGGGGGAGCGTGGAGTTGTCGTAACTTTTGGTTTCGGTGTTGACGGAAAAGACAGCGGAGTGACCTTTTGAACAGTCCTGAGAGCAGAAAAGAGTCATAAACGTTTAGAAGAAACATAAGAAACATCAGGGCGGAGATGAACCAAATAGGGGGCTTCAGCCATTTTTGCACTCGTGCAGTCTGTTTGATTTTGGTTTGTGGGTCAGTCATGACGGATTACACAACTTGCCGACCTCGAAGGTGGTACTTGGGTTCCCGCTCGGGTTCACCTGTTGACGCTGCCAACTGAGGCTGTGGAATGAACAGGGCGCTGGCGGGATCCAAAGGAGGTGCTACCTTCTTGCAATGAGACGCGTGTACCCAATTTGGGAGTCCTTGGCACTTCACTGCAGTATGGGTAGTTAGCAAGACCTGGAACGGGCCCTTCCACGGCTCCAAAGCAGACTTTCGCTGGAACACCTTACAGCAAACCCAATCACCAGGCTCCAAGGGATGGCATGCAGTCTCGGCTGGATCTGGTAGGGCACTCTGGACCTGTGAATGAACAAACCTAACATGCCTAATTAGTGCCTTGCAATATTCTAACACGTTTTCATCGCAGAGTTGTAAGTTCAGGGAGTTAGGGGAAAGAGGCGGGGACACTGGCATCCTCATTGGTCTAGCCATGAGAATCTCATGAGGAGATAATCCATGCTTGCGCATGGGAGTGTTTCTCATTTGCATTAATGCCAGAGGGAGTGCATCTGGCCACTTGAGGCCTGTTTCCGCACACAGTTTTGCCAGCTTGTTTTTCAGGTCCCCATTTTTCCGTTCCACTGCTCCCGCGCTCTGAGGGTGGTGAGCACAGTGTAAACGTTGGTCCACATGGAGGGCCTTGCAGATTTGTTGAGTGATTTGACCTGTAAAATGGGTTCCCCTGTCACTATTAATTGAGACAGGGATTCCAAAGCAAGGAATAAATTCCTTAAGCAATTTCTTCGCTACTGTAGTTGAATCTGCCTTTGCACACGGGTACGCTTCCACCCACCCGGAGTACATGCATACACATACAAGCACATGCTCATATGAACAGCACTTAGGCATATTTATGAAGTCTATTTGGATATTTACAAATGGTCCCCACGGCGGCGGATGTGCTGCCTGGGTTGTTTGAACAGGTCGCCCACTGTTATATGCCAAGCAGATAGGACACGTTCGGCCCTGTGAACTTTGGAGCATACCAATGTTTAAGTACAGAAGCAATCATCCCCTCCTTGCCTACATAGGCCAGCCCGTGTGCTGGCCGGGCAAGGTGGGGAAGCAAAGCCAAGGGTGCCACCAGGCGGCCTTCTGGTGTATACCACAAGGCCTCATCCGGATGTTTGGAACAGCCGGACTGTCTCCAGCGGTCCTTCTCATCCTCTGGTGCTGACTCCTGCGTAAGTACTAGATCCTGCAAAGGGTCGACTAAGGAGATGGGCTGGAATATACAAAGATCAAATATTTTAGTAGAAGCCGGAGACCCTGAAAGGGCCGCCTGCCTGGCGGAGGCATTCCGTCAGGGCATTTTCTCGAGTAACATCGTCATGGGGCTTTTGATGGGCTGCACATTTAACCACAGCAATAGCAGAGGGTAATTGTAAGGCAGATAAAAGAGCATTAACATATGGGCCGTGGCTAATAGGTGCTCCGGTAGAAGTAAGAAATCCTCTATATTTCCACAACTGCCCATAATCATGCACTATTCCAAAAGCATATCTAGAATCAGTATAAATAGTAACAGACACACCGGTTGCCAAGCAACAGGCTCGAGTAAGGGCAAACAGTTCAGCAACTTGGGCTGACTTCACTGAAGGAAGAGAAAAAGTTTCTATAATGCTTTGTTGGTTGCACACAGCATAGCCTGCTACCAGCTGTCCTTCCGAATTCCTTAAACAGGAACCATCCACATAATAAATTAACTCTGGGTTTTGCAGGGGAATATCCTGCAGATCAGGTCTGGGAGCAGATAATTCAGCAGTTATAGATAAGCAATCATGAGGTTCCCCATCGGCTGCCGTGGGGAGAAAAGAAACAGGATTAAGCACGGGGCATTCAGTTAAGGTAACATTTGCAGCATTTAAAAGAAGCATTTCATACTTTGTGAGCCGAGAGTTAGAAAGGTGCTGAGTTTTACTTTTAGTAAGAAGGGCTGTAACAGCATGTGGAATTGCAACAGTTAACGGACTGCCGAGAACTAGGGAGGCGGAAGCTTCAACTAACATTGCAGCTGCCGCAATAGATCGAAGGCAGGGGGGTAACCCAGCTGCCACCGGATCCAATGAGGAACTGAAATAAGCTATGGGTCTGTTTTTCTCTCCATGGGTTTGAGTAAGAACACCCTGGGCTGAACCCTCCTTTTCATGACAGAAGAGGGTAAAAGGTTTTTTATAATCGGGTAGGCCTAGAGCGGGGGCTTTAGCTAAAGCAATTTTAATTTGCTGGAATGGTTCTTCTGCTTCTACAGGCCATGGGATAGGGTCAGTGACTTTATTGAGGGTTAAATCTTGCAAGGGTCGCACAAGAGATGCGTAACCCAGGATCCATTGCCTACAATAGCCTGCCATTCCCAGAAATCCTCTGAGCTGCTGCTGATTGCAGGCAAAACTGAGGGCCTTGGGTAAGGTGGGGTCGGGGGGGTTTCCCTATCAAGACCTAATGAGTGCAGATCTCCCTCAGTCTCCCCGCAATGCTGGTCAGTTGTATTGTCACTGTGATAGTCAGTGCTTCCCTTCAGGGCCGGCCCTAGAGGGGTCTGGGACAAATCCCATGGAGTCACTGACTTGGCTCCTTTCACACACTAGAGAGAGGAACAGAACCAGGGTTATGGCTAATCTATGGGGCACTAGGTGAGTGGCAGAGGCTGCAGGCACTGAGAGTTTGCCTGACCCCTCAGGGACACAGTGTGAGGTGGTGCCCCAGGGATCTCTATGAAAGGAGCAGAACAGGATTTACTTGGGGTGGGGAGAGACTTGAGAGTGTCTCAGGGGGTTGTACAGAGGTATTGCCCAAATAAGATACTGGCTAAAACACAGGCCTCACTGTGAGCAGGATTTGAACCTGCACAGGAGAACCCTATTGGATTTCAACTCCAACGCCTTAACCACTCGGCCATCACAGCTGTGAGCATAAAGGTGCCCCAATGCCAGAGAAACTGGTAAAGGATCACAATGCCCAGGAGTGAAGTCATCTGAACTACAGAATTCCCACCGCAAACCTGGCTCCCAAAGCACAGGTGGGGATTTGGGGTTTGTTCTCTTTGCTTAGCCATGTGCAGTCGCACAGAGAGCGCGTTTAAAAGTCTCCCCTCCCACAGAGCGGGAATAGGAAATTATGGTCAACTTGAAGCCTGATGTGAATGAGGATGTCTGGACCACAGGGCCAGGGACTGACCTTTGCTATAGAAACCAGTGACACACGGAACCAGGCTAAGGAAAATGTTTCCTGGAGTCAGTAACTGGAATAGCAGCAGTATTGTGCAGAGAAATGTCTCACAAGAGGAGTCAGCGCATTGGTGGTTCGGTAGCAGAAGTCACAGCTACAGCAGGGGAGGTCTAGCTTTGGTTTCTGGCCAACAGAGGAAGGAGTTTTATTATCTCCAAATTTCAGTAGAAAAATTCAGACCCAAACTGTGTGTGGTGGGGGTTTCTCTGGTTTCGTTTGTTTTTCTCATTTGAAATGTCCTTGATCATTTTTCTGGGAAAACTATTTGGACAAATCCAAGGAAGAGTTAGAACAATTACAAATCTCCATGGGAGTAAGGGGGGTCTCTCAGCACCAGGGGAGGGGTGGAGATTTTCATGGAGGGGAGTTGAGGAGATAAATGAGAGGCTTTTGCTCCAGCAAAGGGAGCGGCTTGGGAGTTTCATTTTTACCAAGTGAATCCCCCCCCACACACACACACTGCTTCCCTGCTATTGCTACCCCAGCTCAAATCTCACTAACACCCCCAGCATGTGACCTACAGCTTTCTCCTGACAAAGCCCTTATCTATCAGAGACAAAATCCCCTCATCTGCCCCTTCTCCCAGCTCAGCCCTCTGCCCCCAGAGCCCAGGACAACCCCGACCTAGCCATGCCGGGGGGTTGGGCTTAATCTTCAAGGCCGAGCGCAAAACCTTCAGCCGGGGACGTTTCGCTCCCTTCCCACCTCGGCCCAAGCGGCAAGGGGGAAACGGACGAGACACGCCGGCTGGAAGACGCCTCCCTCCCACTTCTCTATAGCCTTCTGTGATGTTATTAATATGAACTGGGACCGTAGGGATCATTGTTGCCACCACTGTTATATATGTGCAGCAAATATTGTGCAAAGGTTGTCGTGTGAGGTGTCTATGACAAGGTTATGATTTGCTGGTTATAATTATGCTGGCTGTATGTGTGTACCATTTTTGTATTTGAAGTTATGAATATGGGCTATGTGCTTGTATCTCAAATATATTTGATTCCAAGTAGCCTCAGTGTCATCAGCCCCCAACTCCTTCAGGAGTCCATAGCAAAGAGACCCCCCCACCCACAATCCTGGACTCCCTGGGAGGTGCCTCCACACACACACCCCAACCCAATGGCGCATCAAGGAATAAAGTGGCAGATCTAGTGTCAGTGGGGTTCAGTGGCTCAGGCCAGACACCTGAGCTGGGGACCCACCCCCATAGCACTGCTCGAGGGCCTGGGCCTGGAGTGTTCACAGCCCCTTCCTTACCCCTCCGAGCCCAGCCTGGCTCCTCACCTGGAATAAAGCAGAAGCGTCCGTCGGCCTCGCTGCTGTCCAAGTTCCAGGTGCTGCTGTTGTCCCACAGGAAGCGGGCCGAGCTGCTGGGGCTGGGAGAGGGATCCTCCACCTCCTGCCCTGGGAAGGCTGGAAGGTCCCCACTGACTGGGCAGGGCGATGCCTCCTGCTGGAAATCGGGGCTGGGCTCCTGGGGCAGCTGCTGCCCACATAACAAGCCCCGGAGCCACCCTGCCAGGTTCCGCTCCTGGGCTGGGTCCTGCCTGCCCAGCCGCATCCTGGCCCAGCTCCATTTTGGCCTTTGCCGGTGCCTCTCCCACTTCGGCACCTGCACCGGGAGCAGGTTTCCTCTTCCAGAAGGCTGGGCACTTCCACCTCCTGGCCCGGCCGAGAGCTCCTTCCCCGTCATTGGGGATGGTCTGACCGCTCTGCTCCTGAGGAAGATGGCAGCTGCTTCCCACAGGCTCTGGGGCCGCCTGCAGAGCCTTCTTCCTGAACATCCTCAGGAGCCTGGCCATCCTGGAACCAAGCAGCGAGTAGACGTGAGTCTGGGGTCAAGGCAGCCTCTCACTAACCAACTTGTTTGGTCTCTCCCCATCCCTGCCCCAGACAGAGCAGCTCCTCCCCCCCAACGGGGTGCAGGGAGTGCAAGCTACACACACTGGCAGGAGTTCATTGCATGATCTGCTCCCCCTCAACCTTCCCCCTTGTCATCCCTGGGGCTGCAAGAACCGGGGAGTCTTGTCCTTTTCAAGCACTGGGGTCAGTCACAAAGACCACTGGTCACTTTGGACAAGCAGCTCCCTCCTGCCAGCCCAGGACACACTCACGCTTCCTCCCACGCATCCCCCGCCCAGGCTAGAGAAGGAACAGAACCCAGGAGTCCGGACTTCTCCTAGGAAACCATTCCCCACTTCAAAGTCCCTAGGCATAGTAAGGCCAGAGCCCCCTCGTTTACCATTGATTTCCATGCTCAGCAGCTCACTGGGTCTGGCCCAGCTCAGAGACTCTCAGCCTGGGGAACAGTCTCCCACAAGGGAAGGGCTGGGAGCCCCTTGCTGGGACCTTGCCAAACACGCTGGAGACGGCTCTGGAGAAGCCCCTCCCCAGTCTGAGAGTGAGGGGCTCCTGGGGGCTGTTTGCAAATCTAATGTCCTTTGGGAGAGATTCTCTCCCCATCTTTCTGCTTCTCCCCAGACAGACAGGGGACACCATCGAGGACCCGTAATGCCACTCACTTGCTCTGGTGATGGAGCGATGGATGGAGGATGTTCAGTGTCATCCCTCGCCCTTCTCCTCACTCTCCAAGCCCAAGGCAGGCTGGAGAGGGGGGTGGTGACCTGAGGAGTTACCCTGCCCAGCCAGCAGGCAGGGTGATGACACTAAGCGATTGGCTGGCTGGGAAAACAAGAGTCTGTCTTATTGCCAGGGAAAGGAGAAACTTGGCCAGCAGCAGGGGGTGCAGAACATCACCCTAGTGCGGGGGTGACAGCACCTCCGGGATCCTGAAATCCCAGCACTTTACACACCTTCCTGGAGCCTCCCAACCCCCTGGGCTGTCGGGACTGTGACCCCAACCCTACTGATGAGAAACAGGCCTGGGGAGGGGAAGCTACTGGCTCAGGGTCACACCAAGTGTCAGAAGTATGGATGGGACCCAGCAGTCCTTCTTTCCAGGCCCCTTTGCTAACCACTGCTGCACACTCCCTCCCACAGCTGGAAATTACAAGCAGGCCCTCATGGCCGCTCCCCCTGCCTATGAGAGGGAGTGTGCTCCGCTGGAGTCACTGGACCAGGGGACTGGGAGTCAGGACTGCTGAGTTCCATTGATGGGATTTCATACTTTCCCGCTATTGGAAAGTGCTGGGAGAATCCCCCAGGCAAAGCTGCTCTGACAGTGCTAAGCAGCATCTGACCATTCAAGGGCGGAGCGCACTGCCCAGGAGGAGGAGGAGTGTTTGGCTCTGGGGTTTCACTTCATCCCAGTCTAGAGAGAGGGGCCCAGCCATGGAGTTTGGCTCAAGAAGACCAATTCTCCAGTTTGTTAAGGGCATTTTGAATTCCAGTCCTGTGCTCCAAAGTGCTTGGTGTCATTTGCAAATTTTAGAAGCATGCTCTCCACTCCATTTTCCAAATCAGTAATGAAAATATTGAATAGTACCGGAACCCAGACTGATCCCTGCCGGACCCAACAGGTACACTCTCTCCTTTGGACAACCAGACATGGAGAAGGGCTCTTGGAGTCTGGGCTTTCAACCAGCTCTGCACACACATCACACTGATTGCATCTAGACCACATTTCCCTGGTTTGCTTGTGAGACTGTCCTACGGGACTGTGTCAAAAGCCTTAGTAACACCGAGCTCGATCCCATCTACTGTTTACCCACCTTCACTAGGCCTGGAACCCTGCCGAAGAAGGAAAGAGGATTGGTTTGGAATGATTTGTTCTTGACAAATCCATGCTCACTAGTCCTATGAACCAAATTATTCTGTAGGTGCTGCTGACAAACTGATTGTTTAAGAATGTATTGCAGGATCTCTCCAGCTATGGAAGTGAGGCGAGCTAGTAAGTCTCAGAGTTCTCTTTGTTCCCTTTTAAAGATAGGTCCTGTCTTGTTGAAGGGTGGGAAGATGTTCTTCTTCAGGGATCTCAGACGAGAACTGGGGCACAACACCTGGTTTGTTAAGGCCACAAAAACAGAGGCAGGAACCTCTTCTCTCCTCCTGGCAAAGAACCCCAGGTACCTAAAAGATAGGGACACACATCCATGAATGGGCTTTAAAAAGGCAGTGGTTAAAAAGTTTTGCCCCGACCATTTCTTGTTTCCACAGACTAGACATTTTAGCAAACTTTAGAATTCCTTGGTGCTAAACACAGTGAAACTCCCCTTTCTCCTTCACAGAGGGTTTTAATGCCCCTTATATCACCCAGGCTAAGGACTGCCCAGAGTTCGAGAACTGTCCCTGTTCCCATTGGACAGATGGGGAGGAGCCTGAGTTCCAGAGAAGGGAAGTGACCTACCCAATGGCCTACACAGCAAGGTGGTGGCAGAGCCAGAAAGAGAAGCCACCGGTCCTGACTCCTGTTGTAACAACCAGCAAACCCCCACTCCTGAGAGAAGGGATAGAGCTCAGGAATTGAGATGGTGGAGAAATTTAATTGAAACCATTTCTGTCAGAAAATTCCATTCAGACTAAACCACTTTCTTTCTCGAAATCAAAATAAATGGGATGAAAGTTCTTTGCAAAAATATTTTGTTGCAAAACAAAAGCATCTCCTGTTTATCAGAGTTTGTTAAATTGCCTCGTTGCACACAAAGAGGAGACACTTAGATTACAAACATGAGATAAGATGCTTCACTCTGAGCTAAGTAGTTGCTGCTCTTAACAATTTCAAAATAAAAAAATACAAATAAAAAAGACAATTTCAGCTATTCTATTATGTCATAATCTGCTCTGAGTAAAGGTGATAGGACACCTCATATTATGCACTACCCCTAGTGACACTCTCCAATGGATCCCCATCCTCCACCCACCGTGAGGTAGGTAGGAGCGGATCATTATTATCCCTACTTGAAAGAGGGAAAAGCTAAGGCT